>NW_026947829.1:0-139477 GCF_034190915.1 Cavia porcellus
ACGTAACCCTAACCCTAAACCTAAACCATATCATAACCCTAAACCTAACACTAAACCTAACACAAAACCTAACCCTAACACTAAACCAAATCCTAAAACCTAACCCTAACCCTAACACTAACCCTAACTCTAAAACTAACCATAACCATAACCTTAATCTTAACCCTAACCCCAACCCTATCCGTAAACCTGATCCGAAACCTTACCCTAATCTAACCCTAACCCTAACCATAACCCTAAACTTTACCTTTACCCTAAACTCTAACCCTAACGCTAACCCTAACACTAATCTCTAACTCTAAACGCTAACAATAAACCTAACCCTAAACCGAACCATAAACCTAAAACTAACCTTAACCCTCACCAAATGCTAACACTATCCGTAACCCTGGTTTTAACCCTAAGCAGAATAATAACACTAATCCATAACCCTAACCTTAACCCTTACCATAACCCTAACACTAAATGTAAAACTAGCCCCTAACCCTAACACTAACCCTATCCGTTATCCCTAACCCTAATCCTAACACTAACACTAAAACTATCCATAACCCTAAATGTAACACCAACACTAAACGTAACCCGAAACATAACCTTAACCATATCCTTAACACCTAACACCTAACCCTTACCCAAACCCTAAACCTAACCATAACCCTAACACTAACACTACTGCTAAACCTAAACCCTAACCATAACCCTCACCCTAACGCTAACCCAAACCTACCTCTAATCCCTATCCTAAACTTAACCCTAAGCCTAAACCTAACCCTAAACTGAACACTAACCGTAAGCCTAAACATAACTTTAACCCTAACCCTCCCTACCTATAACCATAACCCTAAACCAAAGACTAACACTAACCCTAACTTTTACTCTTAACCCTAAACCTTAAACCTAACCCTAATATCTAACACTAAACCTATCCCTAAACAAAGCCTAACCATAACCCTAACCCTAACACTCAAACACTAACCCATACCGAAACCCTAACCCTATCAATAACACTAACCCTAGCCCTAACCCTAACTTCTAACTCTAACCCTAACCCTTACACTATCCCTAACACTGAACCTAAACCTAACTGAAATCCTAACACTAAAGCTAACCTTTAACCCTAACCCTAGCCCTTACCCTAACCCAAAACCCTACACAAAACATAACCCCCCTAACCCTAACCCTAACCCTAACCATTACCCTAACCCTAACACTAATCCTAAACTCTAACCCTAACACTTACCCTAACCCTAACCCTAAACTGTAAAACCAAACACTAACCGTAACACAAACCCTAACCCAAAATCTAAACCTAACCCGAAACCAAATCCTAACCCTAACCTAACCCTATCCTATAACAATAATCCTAGCCCTAAACATAACCCTAACCTTAACACCAACTTCTAACCTTAACCCTAACCCTAATCATAATCCTAAGACTAAATCTCACCCTAAACTCTAACACTAACCCTAAAGGTAACACTAACCCTAAACCTAAACCTTATCATAACCCTAAACCTAACACTAAACCTAACACAAAACCTAACACTAACACTAAACCTAACCCTAAAACCTAACCCTAACCCAAACACTAACCCTAACCCTAAAACTAACCATAACCCTAACCTTAACCTTAAACCTAACCCCAACCTTATCCCTAAACCTGACCCTAAACCTAACCCTAATCTAACCCTAACCCTAACCATAACCGTAACCCTTACCCTTACCCTAAACTCTAACCCTAACGCTAACCATAACCCTAATCTCTAACTCTAAAAGATAACAATAAACCTTACCCTAAACCGAACTCTAAACCTAAACCTAACCTTAACCATAACCATAACGCTAACCCTAACTGTAACCCCAGTTTTAACCCAAAGCTGAATACTAACACTAATCCATAACCCTAACCTTAACCCTTACCATAACCCTAACACTAAATGTAAAAGTAGCCCCTAACCCTAACACTAACCCTATCCGTAATCCCTAACCCTAATCCTAACCCTAACACTAAAACTAGCCATAACCCTAAATGTAACACCAACACTGAACGTAACCCTAAACATAACCTTAACCATATCCTTAACACCTAACCCCTAACCCTAACCCAAACCCTAAACCTAACCATAACCCTAACACTAACACTAATGCTAACCCTAAACCCTAACCATAACACTCACCCTAACGCTAACCCAAAACCTACCTCTAATCCCTATCCTAAACCTAACCCTAACCCTAACCATAAACCTCACACTAACCCTAAACCTAAACCTAACCCTAAACCTAACCTTAACCCTAACCCTAACCCTAACCGTAACCCTAACACTCAACCTAACCCTATCCCTAATCGCTAACCCTAACCATAACCATAACCCAAACACTAACACCAAAACCCTAACCCTAATCATAACACAAAACCTCACTGTAACCCTAACCCTAACCCTAGCTCTAATCCTAACCTTCTAGCCCTGACCCTAGCCCTAATCCTAACCCTAACCCTAACACCTAACCCTAACCCTAACACCTAACCCTAACCCTATCCCTAACCGTAAACCTATCAATAAACTTAAGCCTAGCCCTAAAACTATCCCTAAACCTAATCCTAGAACTGAGCCTAACGCTAACTCTAACTGTAAACTTAAAACTAATCCATAACCATAACCCTAACCAAAACCCTAAAACTCACTCTAACCCTATCCCTAATCCCTAACCCTAACCCTAACACAAACACAAACACTAACACCGAAACCCTAACCCTAAACCTAACAGGAACCGTAATCCTAAACTTAACCCTAACCGTAACCCTAAGCCTTACCTTAACCCTAAAACTAACACGAACCCAAATTCATAACCCTAAACCTAACTCTAAACCTAACCCTAATCCCTAACCCTAACGATAAGCCTAAACCTAATCCTAAACCTAAACCCTATCCCTAATCGATAACCCTAACTATAACCGTAACCCAAACACTAATTCCAAAACCCTAACCCTAATCATAACACAACCCTAGCTCTAATCCTAACCTTCTAACTCTAACCCTAACCCTAATATTAAACCGAACCCTAACACTAACACCTACCCCTAACCCTAACCCCTAACCCTAACCCTAACCCTATCCCTAACCGTAAACCTAATGCTAACCCTATCCCTAACCCTAAACCTATCAATAAACCGAACCCTAGCCCTAAAACTATCCCTAACCCTAATCCTAGAACTGAGCCTAAAACTAACTCTAACTGTAAACGTAACAGTAATCCATAACCCTAACCCTAACCCTACCCCTAAACTCACTCTAACACTGTCCCTAATTCCTAACTCTAACTCTAATCCTAACGCAAACAGTAACCCCGAAACCCTAACCCTAAACCTAACCCTAACATTAATCCTAATATTCTAACCCTAACCCTAACCCTAGCCCTTACCCTAACGCTAAAACTAATCCTAACCCGAAACCCTAACCCTAACCCGAAGCCTAACACTAACACCTAACCCTAACCATAACCCTATCATTAAATCTAAACTTAATGCTATCCCTGTCCCTAACCCTAACCCAGACAATAAACCTAACCCTAAACCTAAAACTATCCCTAACCCTAATCATAATACTGAGCCTAACACTAACCCTAAGCCTAACCCTAACCCTAATTTCTAACTCCAACCCTAACCAGAACAGTAACCCTAGTCCATAACCCTAACATTAACCTTTACAATAACCCTAACCCTAACCGTAACACTAACCACTAATCCTGACCCTAACCTTATCCCTAATCCCGAAGCCTAGCTTTGACAATAACACTAACCCTAACCATAACCCTAAACATAACTGTAAACCTAACCCTAACCATAACCATATTCTTATCACCAAACCCATAACACTAAACAAAACCCGAACCCTAAACCTAACCCTAAACCTAATAGTAACCCTGAACCTATCAGTCTTCCGAAGCCTAACCCTGACCCTATCCCTAACACCTAACCCCTAAACCTAACCCTAACCTGCCCCTAACCCTAACCTTAAACGTAACCGTAAACCTAACCCTAACCCTAACCCTAACCCTAACAATTACACTAACACCTAAACTAATCCTAAACTCTAACCCTAACACTTACCCTAACCCTAACCCTAAACTGTAAAACCAAACCCTAACCCTAACACAAACCATAACCCAAAATCTAAACCTAACCCTAACCTAAATCCTAACCCTAACCCTAACCCTAACCCATAACAATTACCCTAACCCTAACCGTAACCCTAACCCTAACACTAACTTCTAACCTTAACCCTAACCCTAATCATAACCCTAAGACTAAATCTCACCCTAAACAATAACACTAACCCTAAACGTAACCCTAACCCTAAACCTAAACCATATCATAACCCTAAACCTAACACTAAACCTAACCCAAAACCTAACCCTAAAACTAAACCTAATCCTAAAACCTAACCCTAACCCTAACAATAAGCCTAACTCTAAAACTAACCATAACCCTAACCTTAACCTTAACTCTAAACCCAACCCTATCCCTAAACCTGACCCTAAACCTAACCCTAATCTAACCCTAACCCTAACCATAACCCTAAACTTTACCTTTACCCTAAACTCTAACCCTAATGCTAACCCTAACCCTAATCTCTAACTCTAAAAGATAACAATAAACCTAACCCTAAACCGAACTCTAAACCTAAACCTAACCTTAACCCTAACCATAACGCTAACCCTAACTGTAACCCTAGTTTTAACCCTAAGCTGAATACTAACACTAATCCATAACCCTAACCTTAACCCTTACAATAACCCTAACACTAAATGTAAAACTAGCCCCTAACCCTAACACTAACCCTATCCGTAATCCCTAACCCTAATCCTAACCCTAACACTAAAACTAGCCGTAACCCTAAATGTAACACCAACACTGAACGTAACCCTAAAGATCACCTTAACCATATCCTTAACACCTAACCCCTAACCCTAACCCAAACCCTAAACCTAACCATAACCCTAACACTAACACTAATGCTAACCCTAAATGCTAACCATAACCCTCACCCTAACGCGAACCCAAAACCTACCTCTAATCCCTATCCTAAACCTAACCCTAACCCTAACCCTAAACCTCACACTAACCCTAAACCTAAACCTAACCCTAAACCTAACCTTAACCCTAACCCTAACCCTAACCGTAACCCTAACACTCACCCTAACCCTATCCCTAATCGCTAACCCTCACCATAACCATAACCCAAACACTAACACCAAAACCCTAACCCTAATCATAACACAAAACCTCACTGTAAACCTAAACCTAACCCTAGCTCTAATCCTAACCTTCTAGCCCTGACACTAGCCCTAATCCTAACCCTAACCCTAACACCTAACCCTAACCCTAACACCTAACCCTAACCCTAACCCTATCCCTAACCGTAAACCTATCAAGAAACTAAAGCCTAGCCCTAAAACTATCCCTAAACCTAATCCTAGAACTGAGCCCAACGCTAACTCTAACTGTAAACTTAAAACTAATCCATAACCATAACCCTAACCAAAACCCTAAAACTCACTCTAACCCTATCCCTAATCCCTAACCCTAACCCTAACCCTAACACAAACACTAACACCGAAACCCTAACCCTAAACCTAACCCGAACCGTAATCCTAAACTTAACCCTAACAGTAACCCTAAGCCTTACCTTAACCCTAAAACTAACACGAACCCAAAATCATAACCCTAAACCTAACTCTAAACCTAACCCTAATCCCTAACCCTAACGATAAGCCTAAACCTAACCCTAAACCTAAACCCTATCCCTAATCGATAACCCTAACTATAACCGTAACCCAAACACTAACTCCAAAACCCTAACCCAAATCATAACACAACCCTAGCTCTAATCCTAACTTTCTAACTCTAACCCTAACCCTAATATTAAACCGAACACTAACACTAACACCTACCCCTAACCCTAACCCCTAACCCTAACCCTAACCCTATCCCTAACCGTAAACCTAATTCTAACCCTATACCTAACCCTAAACCTATCAATAAACCGAACCCTAGCCCTAAAACTATCCCTAACCCTAATCCTAGAACTGAGCCTAAAACTAACTCTAACTGTAAACGTAACAGTAATCCATAACCCTAACCCTAACCCTACCCCTAAACTCACTCTAACACTGTCCCTAATTCCTAACTCTAACTCTAATCCTAACGCAAACAGTAACTCCGAAACCCTAACCCTAAACCTAACCCTAACATTAATCCTAATCTTCTAACCCTAACCCTAAACCTAGCCCTTACCCTAACGCTGAAACTAATCCTAACCCGAAACCCTAACCCTAACCCGAAGCCTAACACTAACACCTAACCCTAACCATAACCCTATCATTAAATCTAAACTTAATGCTAACCCTGTCCCTAACACTAACCCAGACAATAAACCTAACCCTAAACCTAAAACTATCCCTAACCCTAATCATAATACTGAGCCTAACACTAACCCTAAGCCTAACCCTAACCCTAAGTTCTAACTCTAACCCTAACCAGAACAGTAACCCTAGTCCATAACCCTAACATTAACCTTTACAATAACCCTAACCCTAACCGTAACACTAACCCCTAAGCCTGACCCTAACCTTATCCCTAATCCCTAAGCCTAGCTCTAACAATAACACTAACCCTAACCATAACCCTAAACATAACTGTAAACCTAACCCTAACCATAACCATATTCTTATCACCTAACCCATAACCCTAACCAAAACCCGAACCCTAAACCTAACCCTAAACCTAATAGTAACCCTGAACCTATCAGTCTTCCGAAGCCTAATCCTGACCCTATCCCTAACACCTAAACCCGTAACCTAACCCTAACCTGCCCCTAACCCTAACCTTAAACGTAACCGTAAACCTAACCATAACCCTAACCCTAACCCTAACCCTAACCATTACCCTAACACTAACCCTAATCCTAAACTCTAACCCTAACACTTACCCTAACCCTAACCCTAAACTGTAAAACCAAACCCTAACCCTAACACAAACCATAACCCAAAATCTAAACCTAACCCTAACCTAAATCCTAACCCTAACCCTAACCCTAACCCATAACAATAACTGTAACCCTAACCGTAACCCTAACCCTAACACTAACTTCTAACCTTAACCCTAACCCTAATCATAACCCTAAGACTAAATCTCACCCTAAACAATAACACTAATCCTAAACGTAACCCTAACCCTAAACCTAAACCATATCATAACCCTAAACCTAACACTAAACCTAACCCAAAACCTAACCCTAAAACTAAACCTAATCCTAAAACCTAACCCTAAACCTAACACTAAGCCTAACTCTAAAACTAACCATAACCCTAACCTTAACCTTAACTCTAAACCCAACCCTATC
Source organism: Cavia porcellus (assembly GCF_034190915.1). NCBI lineage: Eukaryota > Metazoa > Chordata > Mammalia > Rodentia > Caviidae > Cavia > Cavia porcellus. The sequence goes on from NW_026947829.1 coordinate 7,404, forward strand.
CCTAAACCTGACCCTAAACCTAACCCTAATCTAACCCTAACCCTAACCATAACCCTAAACTTTACCTTTACCCTAAACTCTAACCCTAATGCTAACCCTAACCCTAATCTCTAACTCTAAAAGATAACAATAAACCTAACCCTAAACCGAACTCTAAACCTAAACCTAACCTTAACCCTAACCATAACGCTAACCCTAACTGTAACCCTAGTTTTAACCCTAAGCTGAATACTAACACTAATCCATAACCCTAACCTTAACCCTTACCATAACCCTAACACTAAATGTAAAACTAGCCCCTAACCCTAACACTAACCCTATCCATAATCCCTAACCCTAATCCTAACCCTAACACTAAAACTAGCCGTAACCCTAAATGTAACACCAACACTGAACGTAACCATAAACATCACCTTAACCATATCCTTAACACCTAACCCCTAACCCTAACCCAAACTCTAAACCTAACCATAACCCTAACACTAACACTAATGCTAACCCTAAACCCTAACCAAAACCCTCACCCTAATGCGAACCCAAAACCTACCTCTAATCCCTATCCTAAACCTAACCCTAACCCTAACACTAAACCTCACACTAACCCTAAACCTAAACGTAACCCTAAACCTAACCTTAACCCTAACCCTAACCCTAACCGTAACCCTAACACTCACCCTAACCCTATCCCTAATCGCTAACCCTAACCATAACCATAACCCAAACACTAACACCAAAACCCTAACCCTAATCATAAAACAAAACCTCACTGTAACCCTAACCCTAACCCTAGCTCTAATCCTAACCTTCTAGCCCTGACACTAGCCCTAATCCTAACCCTAACCCTAACACCTAACCCTAACCCTAACATCTAACCCTAACCCTAACCCTATCCCTAACCGTAAACCTATCAATAAACTAAAGCCTAGCCCTAAAACTATCCCTAAACCTAATCCTAGAACTGAGCCTAACGCTCACTCTAACTGTAAACTTAAAACTAATGCATAACCATAACCCTAACCAAAACCCTAAAACTCACTCTAACCCTATCCCTAATCCCTAACCCTAACACAGACACTAACACCGAAACCCTAACCCTAAACCTAACCCGAACCCTAATCCTAAACTTAACCCTAACCGTAACCCTAAGCCTTACCTTAACCCTAAAACTAACATGAACCCAAATTCATAACCCTAAACCTAACTCTAAACCTAACCCTAATCCCTAACCCTAACGATAAGCCTAAACCTAACCCTAAACCTAAACCCTATCCCTAATCGATAACCCTAACTATAACCGTAACCCAAACACTAACTCCAAAACCCTAACCCTAATCATAACACAACCCTAGCTCTAATCCTAACCTTCTAACTCTAACCCTAACCCTAATATTAAACCGAACCCTAACACTAACACCTACCCCTAACCCTAACCCCTAACCCTAACCCTAACCCTATCCCTAACCGTAAACCTAATGCTAACCTTATTCCTAACCCTAAACCAATCAATAAACCGAACGCTAGCCCTAAAACTATCCCTAACCCTAATCCTAGAACTGAGCCTAAAACTAACTCTAACTGTAAATGTAACAGTAATCCATAACCCTAACCCTAACCCTACCCCTAAACTCACTCTAACACTGTCCCTAATTCCTAACTCTATCTCTAATCCTAACGCAAACAATAACCCCAAAACCCTAACCCTAAACCTAACCCTAACATTAATTCTAGTCTTCTAACCCTAACCCTAACCCTAGCCCTTACCCTATCGCTAAAACTAATCCTAACCCAAAACCCTAACCCTAACCCGAAGCCTAACACTAACACCTAACCCTAACCATAACCCTATCATTAAATCTAAACTTAATGCTAACCCTGTCCCTAACCCTAACCCAGACAATAAACCTAACCCTAAACCTAAAACTATCCCTAACCCTAATCATAATACTGAGCCTAACACTAACCCTAAGCCTAACCCTAACCCTAAGTTCTAACTCTAACCCTAACCAGAACAGTAACCCTAGTCCATAACCCTAACATTAACCTTTACAATAACCCCAACCCTAACCGTAACACTAACCCCTAAGCCTGACCCTAACTTTATCCCTAATCCCTAAGCCTAGCTCTAACAATAACACTAACCCTAACCATAACCCTAAACATAACTGTAAACCTAACCATAACCATAACCATATTCTTATCACCTAACCCATAACCCTAACCAAAACCCGAACCCTAAACCTAACCCTAAACCTAATAGTAACCCTGAACCTATCAGTCTTCCGAAGCCTAACCCTGACCCTATCCCTAACACCTAACCCCTAAACCTAACCCTAACCTGCCCCTAACCCTAACCTTAAACGTAACCGTAAACCTAACCCTAACCCTAACCCTAACCCTAACACTAACCATTACCCTAACACTAACACTAATCCTAAACTCTAACCCTAACACTTTCCCAAACCCTAACCCTAAACTGTAAAACCAAACCCTAACCCTAACACAAACCATAACCCAAAATCTAAACCTAACCCTAACCTAAATCCTAACCCTAACCCTAACCCTAACCCATAACAATAACCCTAACCCTAACCGTAACCCTAACCCTAACACTAACTTCTAACCTTAACCCTAACCCTAATCATAACCCTAAGACTAAATCTCACCCTAAACAATAACACTAACCCTAAACGTAACCCTAACCCTAAACCTAAACCATATCATAACCCTAAACCTAACACTAAACCTAACCCAAAACCTAACCCTAAAACGAAACCTAATCCTAAAACCTAACCCTAACCCTAACACTAAGCCTAAGTCTAAAACTAACCATAACCCTAACCTCAACCTTAACCCCAAACCCAACCCTATCACTAAACCTGACCCTAAACCTAACCCTAATCTAACCCTAACCCTAACCATAACCCTAAACTTTACCTTTACCCTAAACTCTAACCCTAATGCTAACCCTAACCCTAATCTCTAATTCTAAAAGATAACAATAAACCTAACCCTAAACCGAACTCTAAACCTAAACCTAACCTTAACCCTAACCATAACGCTAACCCTAACTGTAACCCTAGTTTTAACCCTAAGCTGAATACTAACACTAATCCATAACCCTAACCTTAACCCTTACCATAACCCTAACACTAAATGTAAAACTAGCCCCTAACCCTAACACTAACCCTATCCGTAATCCCTAACCCTAATCCTAACCCTAACACTAAAACTAGCCGTAACCCTAAATGTAACACCAACACCGAACGTAACCCTAAACATAACCTTAACCATATCCTTAACACCTAACCCCTAACCCTAATCCAAACCGTAAACCTAACCATAACCGTAACACTAACACTAATGCTAACCCTAAACCCTAACCACAACCCTCACCCTAATGCTAACCCAAAACCTACCTCTAATCCCTATCCTAAACCTAACCCTAACCCTAACCCTAAACCTCACACTAACCCTAAACCTAAACCTAACCCTAAACCTAACCTTAACCCTAACCCTAACCCTAACCGTAACCCTAACACTCACCCTAACCCTATCCCTAATCGCTAACCCTAACCATAACCATAACCCAAACACTAACACCAAAACCCTAACCCTAATCATAACACAAAACCTCACTGTAACCCTAACCCTAACCCTAGCTCTAATCCTAACCTTCTAGCCCTGACACTAGCCCTAATCCTAACCCTAACCCTAACACCTAACCCTAACCCTAACCCTATCCCTAACCGTAAACCTATCAATAAACTAAAGCCTAGCCCTAAAACTATCCCTAAACCTAATCCTAGAACTGAGCCTAACGCTAACTCTAACTGTAAACTTAAAACTAATCCATAACCATAACCCTAACCAAAACCCTAAAACTCACTCTAACCCTATCCCTAATCCCTAACCCTAACCCTAACCCTAACACAGACACTAACACCGAAACCCTAACCCTAAACCTAACTCGAACCCTAATCCTAAACTTAACCCTAACCGTAACCCTAAGCCTTACCTTAACCCTAAAACTAACACGAACCCAAATTCATAACCCTAAACCTAACTCTAAACTTAACCCTAATCCCTAACCCTAACGATAAGCCTAAACCTAACCCTAAACCTAAACCCTATCCCTAATCGATAACCCTAACTATAACCATAACCCAAACACTAACTCCAAAACCCTAACCCTAATCATAACACAACCCTAGCTCTAATCCTTACCTTATAACTCTAACACTAACCCTAATATTAAACTGAACCCTAACACTAACACCTACCCCTAACCCTAACCCCTAACCCTAACCCTAACCCTATCCCTAACCGTAAACCTAATGCTAACCCTATTCCTAACCCTAAACCTATCAATAAACGGAACCCTAGCCCTAAAACTATCCCTAAACCTAATCCTAGAACTGAGCCTAAAACTAACTCTAACTGTAAACGTAACAGTAATCCATAACCCTAACCCTAACCCTACCCCTAAACTCACTCTAACACTGTCCCTAATTCCTAACTCTAACTCTAATCCTAACGCAAACAGTAACCCCGAAACCCTAACCCTAAACCTAACCCTAACATTAATCCTAATCTTCTAACCCTAACCCTAACCCTAGCCCTTACCCTAACGCTAAAACTAATCCTAACCCAAAACCCTAACCCTAACCCGAAGCCTAACACTAACACCTAACCCTAACCATAACCCTATCATTAAATCTAAACTTAATGCTAACCCTGTCCCTAACCCTAACCCAGACAATAAACCTAACCCTAAACCTAAAACTATCCCTAACCCTAATCATAATACTGAGCCTAACACTAACCCTAAGCCTAACCCTAACCCTAAGTTCTAACTCTAACCCTAACCAGAACAGTAACCCTAGTCCATAACCCTAACATTAACCTTTACAATAACCCTAACCCTAACCGTAACACTAACCACTAATCCTGACCCAAACCTTATCCCTAATCCCGAAGCCTAGCTTTGACAATAACACTAACCCTAACCATAACCCTAAACATAACTGTAAACCTAACCCTAACCATAACCATATTCTTATCACCAAACCCATAACCCTAAACAAAACCCGAACCCTAAACCTAACCCTAAACCTAATAGTAACCCTGAACCTATCAGTCTTCCGAAGCCTAACCCTGACCCTATCCCTAACACCTAACCCCTAAACCTAACCCTAACCTGCCCCTAACCCTAACCTTAAACGTAACCGTAAACCTAACCCTAACCCTAACCCTAACCCTAACAATTACACTAACACCTAAACTAATCCTAAACTCTAACCCTAACACTTACCCTAACCCTAACCCTAAACTGTAAAACCAAACCCTAACCCTAACACAAACCATAAGGCAAAATCTAAACCTAACCCTAACCTAAATCCTAACCCTAACTCTAACCCTAACCCATAACAATTACCCTAACCCTAACCGTAACCCTAACCCTAACACTAACTTCTAACCTTAACCCTAACCCTAATCATAACCCTAAGACTAAATCTCACCCTAAACAATAACACTAACCCTAAACGTAACCCTAACCCTAAACCTAAACCATATCATAACCCTAAACCTAACACTAAACCTAACCCAAAACCTAACCCTAAAACTAAACCTAATCCTAAAACCTAACCCTAACCCTAAAAATAAGCCTAACTCTAAAACTAACCATAACCCTAACCTTAACCTTAACTCTAAACCCAACCCTATCCCTAAACCTGACCCTAAACCTAACCCTAATCTAACCCTAACCCTAACCATAACCCTAAACTTTACCTTTACCCTAAACTCTAACCCTAATGCTAACCCTAACCCTAATCTCTAACTCTAAAAGATAACAATAAACCTAACCCTAAACCGAACTCTAAACCTAAACCTAACCTTAACCCTAACCATAACGCTAACCCTAACTGTAACCCTAGTTTTAACCCTAAGCTGAATACTAACACTAATCCATAACCCTAACCTTAACCCTTACCATAACCCTAACACTAAATGTAAAACTAGCCCCTAACCCTAACACTAACCCTATCCGTAATCCCTAACCCTAATCCTAACCCTAACACTAAAACTAGCCGTAACCCTAAATGTAACACCAACACTGAACGTAACCCTAAAGATAACCTTAACAATATCCTTAACACCTAACCCCTAACCCTAACCCAAACCCTAAACCTAACCATAACCCTAACACTAACACTAATGCTAACCCTAAATGCTAACCATAACCCTCACCCTAACGCGAACCCAAAACCTACCTCTAATCCCTATCCTAAACCTAACCCTAACCCTAACCCTAAACCTCACACTAACCCTAAAACTAAACCTAACCCTAAACCTAACCTTAACCCTAACCCTAACCCTAACCGTAACCCTAACACTCACCCTAACCCTATCCCTAATCGCTAACACTCACCATAACCATAACCCAAACACTAACACCAAAACCCTAACCCTAATCATAACACAAAACCTCACTGTAAACCTAAACCTAACCCTAGCTCTAATCCTAACCTTTTAGCCCTGACACTAGCCCTAATCCTAACCCTAACCCTAACACCTAACCCTAACCCTAACACCTAACCCTAACCCTAACCCTATCCCTAACCGTAAACCTATCAAGAAACTAAAGCCTAGCCCTAAAACTATCCCTAAACCTAATCCTAGAACTGAGCCCAACGCTAACTCTAACTGTAAACTTAAAAGTAATCCATAACCATAACCCTAACCAAAACCCTAAAACTCACTCTAACCCTATCCCTAATCCCTAACCCTAACCCTAACCCTAACACAAACACTAACACCGAAACCCTAACCCTAAACCTAACCCGAACCGTAATCCTAAACTTAACCCTAACCGTAACCCTAAGCCTTACCTTAACCCTAAAACTAACACGAACCCAAAATCATAACCCTAAACCTAACTCTAAACCTAACCCTAATCCCTAACCCTAACGATAAGCCTAAACCTAACCCTAAACCTAAACCCTATCCCTAATCGATAACCCTAACTATAACCGTAACCCAAACACTAACTCCAAAACCCTAACCCAAATCATAACACAACCCTAGCTCTAATCCTAACTTTCTAACTCTAACCCTAACCCTAATATTAAACCGAACACTAACACTAACACCTACCCCTAACCCTAACCCCTAACCCTAACCCTAACCCTATCCCTAACCGTAAACCTAATTCTAACCCTATACCTAACCCTAAACCTATCAATAAACCGAACCCTAGCCCTAAAACTATCCCTAACCCTAATCCTAGAACTGAGCCTAAAACTAACTCTAACTGTAAACGTAACAGTAATCCATAACCCTAACCCTAACCCTACCCCTAAACTCACTCTAACACTGTCCCTAATTCCTAACTCTAACTCTAATCCTAACGCAAACAGTAACTCCGAAACCCTAACCCTAAACCTAACCCTAACATTAATCCTAATCTTCTAACCCTAACCCTAACCCTAGCCCTTACCCTAACGCTAAAACTAATCCTAACCCGAAACCCTAACCCTAACCCGAAGCCTAACACTAACACCTAACCCTAACCATAACCCTATCATTAAATCTAAACTTAATGCTAACCCTGTCCCTAACACTAACCCAGACAATAAACCTAACCCTAAACCTAAAACTATCCCTAACCCTAATCATAATACTGAGCCTAACACTAACCCTAAGCCTAACCCTAACCCTAAGTTCTAACTCTAACCCTAACCAGAACAGTAACCCTAGTCCATAACCCTAACATTAACCTTTACAATAACCCTAACCCTAACCGTAACACTAACCCCTAAGCCTGACCCTAACCTTATCCCTAATCCCTAAGCCTAGCTCTAACAATAACACTAACCCTAACCATAACCCTAAACATAACTGTAAACCTAACCCTAACCATAACCATATTCTTATCACCTAACCCATAACCCTAACCAAAACCCGAACCCTAAACCTAACCCTAAACCTAATAGTAACCCTGAACCTATCAGTCTTCCGAAACCTAACCCTGACCCTATCCCTAACACCTAAACCCGAAACCTAACCCTAACCTGCCCCTAACCCTAACCTTAAACGTAACCATAAATCTAACCCTAACCCTAACCCTAACCCTAACCATTACCCTAACACTAACACTAATCCTAAACTCTAACCCTAACACTTACCCTAACCCTAACCCTAAACTGTAAAACCAAACCCTAACCCTAACACAAACCATAACCCAAAATCTAAACCTAACCCTAACCTAAATCCTAACCCTAACCCTAACCCTAACCCATAACAATAACCCTAACCCTAACCGTAACCCTAACCCTAACACTAACTTCTAACCTTAACCCTAACCCTAATCATAACCCTAAGACTAAATCTCACCCTAAACAATAACACTAACCCTAAACGTAACCCTAACCCTAAACCTAAACCATATCATAACCCTAAACCTAACACTAAACCTAACCCAAAACCTAACCCTAAAACGAAACCTAATCCTAAAACCTAACCCTAACCCTAACACTAAGCCTAACTCTAAAACTAACCATAACCCTAACCTTAACCTTAACCCCAAACCCAAACCTATCACTAAACCTGACCCTAAACCTAACCCTAATCTAACCCTAACCCTAACCATAACCCTAAACTTTACCTTTACCCTAAACTCTAACCCTAATGCTAACCCTAACCCTAATCTCTAATTCTAAAAGATAACAATAAACCTAACCCTAAACCGAACTCTAAACCTAAACCTAACCTTAACCCTAACCATAACGCTAACCCTAACTGTAACCCTAGTTTTAACCCTAAGCTGAATACTAACACTAATCCATAACCCTAACCTTAACCCTTACCATAACCCTAACACTAAATGTAAAACTAGCCCCTAACCCTAACACTAACCCTATCCGTAATCCCTAACCCTAATCCTAACCCTAACACTAAAACTAGCCGTAACCCTAAATGTAACACCAACACCGAACGTAACCCTAAACATAACCTTAACCATATCCTTAACACCTAACCCCTAACACTAACCCAAACCCTAAACCTAACCATAACCCTAACACTAACACTAATGCTAACCCTAAACCCTAACCACAACCCTCACCCTAATGCTAACCCAAAACCTACCTCTAATCCCTATCCTAAACCTAAACCTAACCCTAACCCTAAACCTCACACTAACCCTAAACCTAAACCTAACCCTAAACCTAACCTTAACCCTAACCCTAACCCTAACCGTAACCCTAACACTCAACCTAACCCTATCCCTAATCGCTAACCCTAACCATAACCATAACCCAAACACTAACACCATAACCCTAACCCTAATCATAACACAAAACCTCACCGTAACCCTAACCCTAAACCTAGCTCTAATCCTAACCGTCTAGCCCTGACACTAGCCCTAATCCTAACCCTAACCCTAACACCTAACCCTAACCCTAACACCTAACCCTAACCCTAACCCTATCCCTAACCGTAAACCTATCAATAAACTAAAGCCTAGCCCTAAAACTATCCCTAAACCTAATCCTAGAACTGAGCCTAACGCTAACTCTAACTGTAAACTTAAAACTAATCCATAACCATAACCCTAACCAAAACCCTAAAACTCACTCTAACCCTATCCCTAATCCCTAACCCTAACCCTAACCCTAACACAATCACTAACACCGAAACCCTAACCCTAAACCTAACCCGAAACCTAATCCTAAACTTAACCTTAAACCTAACCCTAAACATAACCATAAACCTAACCGTAACCCTAAGCCTAACCTTAACCCTAAAACTAACACGAACCCAAATTCATAACCCTAAACCTTACTCTAAACCTAACTCTAATCCCTAATCCTAATGATAAGCCTAAACCTAACTCTAAACCTAAACCCTATCCCTAATCGCTAACCCTAACTATAACCATAACCCAAACACTAACTCCAAAACCCTAACCCTAATCATAACACAACCCTAGCTCTAATCCTAACCTTCTAACTCTAACCCTAACCCTAATATTAAACCGAACCCTAACACTAACACCTACCCCTAACCCTAACCCCTAACCCTAACCCTAACCCTATCCCTAACCGTAAACCTAATGCTAACCCTATCCCTAACCCTAAACCTATCAATAAACCGAACCCTAGCCCTAAAACTATCCCTAAACCTAATCCTAGAACTGAGCCTAAAACTAACTCTAACTGTAAACCTAACCCTAATCCAAAACCCTAACCCTAACCCTACCCCTAAACTCACGCTAACCCTATCCCTAATCCCTAACCCTAACCCTAACCCTATCCCTAACCGTAAACCTAATGCTAACCCTAACCCTAACCCTAACCCTAACCCTAACCCTAACCCTAACCAAAACCCTAACCCTAATCATAACACAAAACCTCACTGTAACCCTATCCCTAACCCTAGCTCTAATCCTAACCTTCTAGCCCTGACCCTAACACCTAACCCTAACCCTAACACCTAACCCTAACCCTAACCCTATCCCTAACCGTAAACCTATCAATAATCTGAAGCCTAGCCCTAAAACTATCACTAAACCTAATCCTAGAACTGAGCCTAACGCTAACTCTAACTGTAAACTTAAAACTAATGCATAACCATAACCCTAACCAAAACCCTAAAACTCACTCTAACCCTATCCCTAATCCCTAACCCTAACCCTAACCCTAACACAGACACTAACACCGAAACCCTAACCCTAAACCTAACAGGAACCGTAATCCTAAACTTAACCCTAACCGTAACCCTAAGCCTTACCTTAACCCTAAAACTAACACGAACCCAAATTCATAACCCTAAACCTAACTCTAAACCTAACCCTAATCCCTAACCCTAACGATAAGCCTAAACCTAACCCTAAACCTAAACCCTATCCCTAATCGATAACCCTAACTATAACCATAACCCAAACACTAACTCCAAAACCCTAACCCTAATCATAACACAACCCTAGCTCTAATCCTAACCTTCTAACTCTAACCCTAACCCTAATATTAAACCGAACCCTAACACTAACACCTACCCCTAACCCTAACCCCTAACCCTAACCATAACACTATCCCTAACCGTAAACCTAATGCTAACCCTATCCCTAACCCTAAACCTATCAATAAACCGAACCCTAGCCCTAAAACTATCCCTAACCCTAATCCTAGAAATGAGCCTAAAACTAACTCTAACTGTAAACGTAACAGTAATCCATAACCCTAACCCTAACCCTACCCCTAAACTCACTCTAACACTGTCCCTAATTCCTAACTTTAACTCTAATCCTAACGCAAACAGTAACCCCGAAACCCTAACCCTAAACCTAACCCTAACATTAATCCTAATCTTCTAACCCTAACCCTAACCCTAGCCCTTACCCTAACGCTAAAACTAATCCTAACCCAAAACCCTAACCCTAACCCGAAGCCTAACACTAACACCTAACCCTAACCATAACCCTATCATTAAATCTAAACTTAATGCTAACCCTGTCCCTAACCCTAACCCAGACAATAAACCTAACCCTAAACCTAAAACTATCCCTAACCCTAATCATAATACTGAGCCTAACACTAACCCTAAGCCTAACCCTAACCCTAAGTTCTAACTCTAACCCTAACCAGAACAGTAACCCTAGTCCATAACCCTAACATTAACCTTTACAATAACCCTAACCCTAACCGTAACACTAACCCCTAAGCCTGACCCTAACCTTATCCCTAATCCCTAAGCCTAGCTCTAACAATAACACTAACCCTAACCATAACCCTAAACATAACTGTAAACCTAACCATAACCATAACCATATTCTTATCACCTAACCCATAACCCTAACCAAAACCCGAACCCTAAACCTAACCCTAAACCTAATAGTAACCCTGAACCTATCAGTCTTCCTAAGCCTAACCCTGACCCTATCCCTAACACCTAAACCCGAAACCTAACCCTAACCTGCCCCTAACCCTAACCTTAAACGTAACCATAAATCTAACCCTAACCCTAACCCTAACCCTAACCATTACCCTAACACTAACACTAATCCTAAACTCTAACCCTAACACTTACCCTAACCCTAACCCTAAACTGTAAAACCAAACCCTAACCCTAACACAAACCATAACCCAAAATCTAAACCTAACCCTAACCTAAATCCTAACCCTAACCCTAACCCTAACCCATAACAATAACCCTAACCCTAACCGTAACCCTAACCCTAACACTAACTTCTAACCTTAACCCTAACCCTAATCATAACCCTAAGACTAAATCTCACCCTAAACAATAACACTAACCCTAAACGTAACCCTAACCCTAAACCTAAACCATATCATAACCCTAAACCTAACACTAAACCTAACCCAAAACCTAACCCTAAAACGAAACCTAATCCTAAAACCTAACCCTAACCCTAACACTAAGCCTAACTCTAAAACTAACCATAACCCTAACCTTAACCTTAACCCCAAACCCAACCCTATCACTAAACCTGACCCTAAACCTAACCCTAATCTAACCCTAACCCTAACCATAACCCTAAACTTTACCTTTACCCTAAACTCTAACCCTAATGCTAACCCTAACCCTAATCTCTAATTCTAAAAGATAACAATAAACCTAACCCTAAACCGAACTCTAAACCTAAACCTAACCTTAACCCTAACCATAACGCTAACCCTAACTGTAACCCTAGTTTTAACCCTAAGCTGAATACTAACACTAATCCATAACCCTAACCTTAACCCTTACCATAACCCTAACACTAAATGTAAAACTAGCCCCTAACCCTAACACTAACCCTATCCGTAATCCCTAACCCTAATCCTAACCCTAACACTAAAACTAGCCGTAACCCTAAATGTAACACCAACACCGAACGTAACCCTAAACATAACCTTAACCATATCCTTAACACCTATCCCCTAACCCTAACCCAAACCCTAAACCTAACCATAACCCTAACACTAACACTAATGCTAAACCTAAACCCTAACCATAACCCTCACCCTAACGCTAACCCAAAACCTACCTCTAATCCCTATCCTAAACCTAACCCTAACCCTAACCCTAAACCTCACACTAACCCTAAACCTAAACCTAACCCTAAACCTAACCTTAACCCTAACCCTAACCCTAACCGTAACCCTAACACTCACCCTAACCCTATCCCTAATCGCTAACCCTAACCATAACCATAACCCAAACACTAACACCAAAACCCTAACCCTAATCATAACACAAAACTTCACTGTAACCCTAACCCTAACCCTAGCTCTAATCCTAACCTTCTAGCCCTGACACTAGCCCTAATCCTAACCCTAACCCTTACACCTAACCCTAACCCTAACATCTAACCCTATCCCTAACCGTAAACCTATCAATAAACTAAAGCCTAGACCTAAAACTATCCCTAAACCTAATCCTAGAACTGAGCCTAACGCTAACTCTAACTGTAAACTTAAAACTAATCCATAACCATAACCCTAACCAAAACCCTAAAACTCACTCTAACCCTATCCCTAATCCCTAACCCTAACACAGACACTAACACCGAAACCCTAACCCTAAACCTAACCCGAACCCTAATCCTAAACTTAACCCTAACCGTAACCCTAAGCCTTACCTTAACCCTAAAACTAACATGAACCCAAATTCATAACCCTAAACCTAACTCTAAACCTAACCCTAAACCCTATCCCTAACGATAAGCCTAAACCTAACCCTAAACCTAAACCCTATCCCTAATCGATAACCCTAACTATAACCGTAACCCAAACACTAACTCCAAAACCCTAACCCTAATCATAACACAACCCTAGTTCTAATCCTAACCTTCTAACTCTAACTCTAACCCTAATATTAAACCGAACCCTAACACTAACACCTACCCCTAACCCTAACCCCTAACCCTAACCCTAACCCTATCCCTAACCGTAAACCTAATGCTAACCCTATTCCTAACCCTAAACCTATCAATAAACGGAACCCTAGCCCTAAAACTATCCCTAACCCTAATCCTAGAACTGAGCCTAAAACTAACTCTAACTGTAAACGTAACAGTAATCCATAACCCTAACCCTAACCCTACCCCTAAACTCACTCTAACACTGTCCCTAATTCCTAACTCTAACTCTAATCCTAACGCAAACAGTAACCCCGAAACCCTAACCCTAAACCTAACCCTAACATTAATCCTAATCTTCTAACCCTAACCCTAACCCTAGCCCTTACCCTATCGCTAAAACTAATCCTAACCCGAAACCCTAACCCTAACCCGAAGCCTAACACTAACACCTAACCCTAACCATAACCCTATCATTAAATCTAAACTTAATGCTAACCCTGTCCCTAACCCTAACCCAGACAATAAACCTAACCCTAAACCTAATCATAATAGTGAGCCTAACACTAACCCTAAGCCTAACCCTAACCCTAAGTTCTAACTCTAACCCTAACCAGAACAGTAACCCTAGTCCATAACCCTAACATTAACCTTTACAATAACCCCAACCCTAACCGTAACACTAACCCCTAAGCCTGATCCTAACCTTATCCCTAATCCCTAAGCCTAGCTCTAACAATAACACTAACCCTAACCATAACCCTAAACATAACTGTAAACCTAACCATAACCATAACCATATTCTTATCACCTAACCCATAACCCTAACCAAAACCCGAACCCTAAACCTAACCCTAAACCTAATAGTAACCCTGAACCTATCAGTCTTCCGAAGCCTAACCCTGACCCTATCCCTAACACCTAACCCCTAAACCTAACCCTAACCTGCCCCTAACCCTAACCTTAAACGTAACCGTAAACCTAACCCTAACCCTAACCCTAACCCTAACCCTAACCATTACCCTAACACTAACACTAATCCTAAACTCTAACCCTAACACTTTCCCAAACCCTAACCCTAAACTGTAAAACCAAACCCTAACCCTAACACAAACCATAACCCAAAATCTAAACCTAACCCTAACCTAAATCCTAACCCTAACCCTAAGCCTAAACCATAACAATAACCCTAACCCTAACCGTAACCCTAACCCTAACACTAACTTCTAACCTTAAGCCTAACCCTAATCATAACCCTAAGACTAAATCTCACCCTAAACAATAACACTAACCCTAAACGTAACCCTAACCCTAAACCTAAACCATATCATAACCCTAAACCTAACACTAAACCTAACCCAAAACCTAACCCTAAAACTAAACCTAATCCTAAAACCTAACCCTAACCCTAACACTAAGCCTAAGTCTAAAACTAACCATAACCCTAACCTCAACCTTAACCCCAAACCCAACCCTATCACTAAACCTGACCCTAAACCTAACCCTAATCTAACCCTAACCCTAACCATAACCCTAAACTTTACCTTTACCCTAAACTCTAACCCTAATGCTAACCCTAACCCTAATCTCTAATTCTAAAAGATAACAATAAACCTAACCCTAAACCGAACTCTAAACCTAAACCTAACCTTAACCCTAACCATAACGCTAACCCTAACTGTAACCCTAGTTTTAACCCTAAGCTGAATACTAACACTAATCCATAACCCTAACCTTAACCCTTACCATAACCCTAACACTAAATGTAAAACTAGCCCCTAACCCTAACACTAACCCTATCCGTAATCCCTAACCCTAATCCTAACCCTAACACTAAAACTAGCCGTAACCCTAAATGTAACACCAACACCGAACGTAACCCTAAACATAACCTTAACCATATCCTTAACACCTAACCCCTAACACTAACCCAAACCCTAAACCTAACCATAACCCTAACACTAACACTAATGCTAACCCTAAACCCTAACCACAACCCTCACCCTAATGCTAACCCAAAACCTACCTCTAATCCCTATCCTAAACCTAACCCTAACCCTAACCCTAAACCTCACACTAACCCTAAACCTAAACCTAACCCTAAACCTAACCTTAACCCTAACCCTAACCCTAACCGTAACCCTAACACTCACCCTAACCCTATCCCTAATCGCTAACCCTAACCATAACCATAACCCAAACACTAACACCAAAACCCTAACCCTAATCATAACGCAAAACCTCACTGTAACCCTAACCCTAACCCTAGCTCTAATCCTAACCTTCTAGCCCTGACACTAGCCCTAATCCTAACCCTAACCCTAACACCTAACCCTAACCATAACCCTATCCCTAACCGTAAACCTATCAATAAACTAAAGCCTAGCCCTAAAACTATCCCTAAACCTAATCCTAGAACTGAGCCTAACGCTAACTCTAACTGTAAACTTAAAACTAATTCATAACCATAACCCTAACCAAAACCCTAAAACTCACTCTAACCCTATCCCTAATCCCTAACCCTAACCCTAACCCTAACACAGACACTAACACCGAAACCCTAACCCTAAACCTAACTCGAACCCTAATCCTAAACTTAACCCTAACCGTAACCCTAAGCCTTACCTTAACCCTAAAACTAACACGAACCCAAATTCATAACCCTAAACCTAACTGTAAACCTAACCCTAATCCCTAACCCTAACGATAAGCCTAAACCTAACCCTAAACCTAAACCCTATCCCTAATCGATAACCCTAACTATAACCATAACCCAAACACTAACTCCAAAACCCTAACCCTAATCATAACACAACCCTAGCTCTAATCCTTACCTTATAACTCTAACACTAACCCTAATATTAAACCGAACCCTAACACTAACACCTACCCCTAACCCTAACCCCTAACCCTAACCCTAACCCTATCCCTAACCGTAAACCTAATGCTAACCCTATTCCTAACCCTAAACCTATCAATAAACGGAACCCTAGCCCTAAAACTATCCCTAACCCTAATCCTAGAACTGAGCCTAAAACTAACTCTAACTGTAAACGTAACAGTAATCCATAACCCTAACCCTAACCCTACCCCTAAACTCACTCTAACACTGTCCCTAATTCCTAACTCTAACTCTAATCCTAACGCAAACAGTAACCCCGAAACCCTAACCCTAAACCTAACCCTAACATTAATCCTAATCTTCTAACCCTAACCCTAACCCTAGCCCTTACCCTAACGCTAAAACTAATCCTAACCCGAAACCCTAACCCTAACCCGAAGCCTAACACTAACACCTAACCCTAACCATAACCCTATCATTAAATCTAAACTTAATGCTAACCCTGTCCCTAACCCTAACCCAGACAATAAACCTAACCCTAAACCTAAAACTATCCCTAACCCTAATCATAATACTGAGCCTAACACTAACCCTAAGCCTAACCCTAACCCTAAGTTCTAACTCTAACCCTAACCAGAACAGTAACCCTAGTCCATAACCCTAACATTAACCTTTACAATAACCCTAACCCTAACCGTAACACTAACCCCTAAGCCTGACCCTAACCTTATCCCTAATCCCTAAGCCTAGCTCTAACAATAACACTAACCCTAACCATAACCCTAAACATAACTGTAAACCTAACCCTAACCATAACCATATTCTTATCACCTAACCCATAACCCTAACCAAAACCCGAACCCTAAACCTA
Source organism: Cavia porcellus (assembly GCF_034190915.1). NCBI lineage: Eukaryota > Metazoa > Chordata > Mammalia > Rodentia > Caviidae > Cavia > Cavia porcellus. The sequence continues at coordinate 24,978 of NW_026947829.1, forward strand.
ACCCTAAACCTAATAGTAACCCTGAACCTATCAGTCTTCCGAAGCCTAATCCTGACCCTATCCCTAACACCTAAACCCGAAACCTAACCCTAACCTGCCCCTAACCCTAACATTAAACGTAACCGCAAACCTAACCATAACCCTAACCCTAACCCTAACCCTAACCATTACCCTAACACTAACACTAATCCTAAACTCTAACCCTAACACTTACCCTAACCCTAACCCTAAACTGTAAAACCAAACCCTAACCCTAACACAAACCATAACCCAAAATCTAAACCTAACCCTAACCTAAATCCTAACCCTAACCCTAACCCTAACCCATAACAATAACCCTAACCCTAACCGTAACCCTAACCCTAACACTAACTTCTAACCTTAACCCTAACCCTAATCATAACCCTAAGACTAAATCTCACCCTAAACAATAACACTAATCCTAAATGTAACCCTAACCCTAAACCTAAACCATATCATAACCCTAAACCTAACACTAAACCTAACCCAAAACCTAACCCTAAAACTAAACCTAATCCTAAAACCTAACCCTAAACCTAACACTAAGCCTAACTCTAAAACTAACCATAACCCTAACCTTAACCTTAACTCTAAACCCAACCCTATCCCTAAACCTGACCCTAAACCTAACCCTAATCTAACCCTAACCCTAACCATAACCCTAAACTTTACCTTTACCCTAAACTCTAACCCTAATGCTAACCCTAACCCTAATCTCTAATTCTAAAAGATAACAATAAACCTAACCCTAAACCGAACTCTAAACCTAAACCTAACCTTAACCCTAACCATAACGCTAACCCTAACTGTAACCCTAGTTTTAACCCTAAGCTGAATACTAACACTAATCCATAACCCTAACCTTAACCCTTACCATAACCCTAACACTAAATGTAAAACTAGCCCCTAACCCTAACACTAACCCTATCCATAATCCCTAACCCTAATCCTAACCCTAACACTAAAACTAGCCGTAACCCTAAATGTAACACCAACACTGAACTTAACCATAAACATCACCTTAACCATATCCTTAACACCTAACCCCTAACCCTAACCCAAACTCTAAACCTAACCATAACCCTAACACTAACACTAATGCTAACCCTAAACCCTAACCAAATCCCTCACCCTAATGCGAACCCAAAACCTACCTCTAATCCCTATCCTAAACCTAACCCTAACCCTAACACTAAACCTCACACTAACCCTAAACCTAAACCTAACCCTAAACCTAACCTTAACCCTAACCCTAACCCTAACCGTAACCCTAACACTCACCCTAACCCTATCCCTAATCGCTAACCCTAACCATAACCATAACCCAAACACTAACACCAAAACCCTAACCCTAATCATAACACAAAACCTCACTGTAACCCTAACCCTAACCCTAGCTCTAATCCTAACCTTCTAGCCCTGACACTAGCCCTAATCCTAACCCTAACCCTAACACCTAACCCTAACCCTAACATCTAACCCTAACCCTAACCCTATCCCTAACCGTAAACCTATCAATAAACTAAAGCCTAGCCCTAAAACTATCCCTAAACCTAATCCTAGAACTGAGCCTAACGCTAACTCTAACTGTAAACTTAAAACTAATTCATAACCATAACCCTAACCAAAACCCTAAAACTCACTCTAACCCTATCCCTAATCCCTAACCCTAACCCTAACCCTAACACAGACACTAACACCGAAACCCTAACCCTAAACCTAACCCGAACCCTAATCCTAAACTTAACGCTAACCGTAACCCTAAGCCTTACCTTAACCCTAAAACTAACATGAACCCAAATTCATAACCCTAAACCTAACTCTAAACCTAACCCTAATCCCTAACCCTAACGATAAGCCTAAACCTAACCCTAAACCTAAACCCTATCCCTAATCGATAACCCTAACTATAACCGTAACCCAAACACTAACTCCAAAAACCTAACCCTAATCATAACACAACCCTAGCTCTAATCCTAACCTTCTAACTCTAACCCTAACCCTAATATTAAACCGAACCCTAACACTAACACCTACCCCTAACCCTAACCCCTAACCCTAACCCTAACCCTATCCCTAACCGTAAACCTAATGCTAACCCTATTCCTAACCCTAAACCTATCAATAAACCGAACGCTAGCCCTAAAACTATCCCTAACCCTAATCCTAGAACTGAGCCTAAAACTAACTCTAACTGTAAACGTAACAGTAATCCATAACCCTAACCCTAACCCTACCCCTAAACTCACTCTAACACTGTCCCTAATTCCTAACTCTATCTCTAATCCTATTGCAAACAGTAACCCCGAAACCCTAACCCTAAACCTAACCCTAACATTAATTCTAGTCTTCTAACCCTAACCCTAACCCTAGCCCTTACCCTATCGCTAAAACTAATCCTAACCCAAAACCCTAACCCTAACCCGAAGCCTAACACTAACACCTAACCCTAACCATAACCCTATCATTAAATCTAAACTTAATGCTAACCCTGTCCCTAACCCTAACCCAGACAATAAACCTAACCCTAAACCTAAAACTATCCCTAACCCTAATCATAATACTGAGCCTAACACTAACCCTAAGCCTAACCCTAACCCTAAGTTCTAACTCTAACCCTAACCAGAACAGTAACCCTAGTCCATAACCCTAACATTAACCTTTACAATAACCCTAACCCTAACCGTAACACTAACCCCTAAGCCTGACCCTAACCTTATCCCTAATCCCTAAGCCTAGCTCTAACAATAACACTAACCCTAACCATAACCCTAAACATAACTGTAAACCTAACCATAACCATAACCATATTCTTATCACCTAACCCATAACCCTAACCAAAACCCGAACCCTAAACCTAACCCTAAACCTAATAGTAACCCTGAACCCATCAGTCTTCCGAAGCCTAACCCTGACCCTATCCCTAACACCTAACCCCTAAACCTAACCCTAACCTGCCCCTAACACTAACCTTAAACGTAACCGTAAACCTAACCCTAACCCTAACCCTAACCCTAACCATTACCCTAACACTAACACTAATCCTAAACTCTAACCCTAACACTTACCCAAACCCTAACCCTAAACTGTAAAACCAAACCCTAACCCTAACACAAACCATAACCCAAAATCTAAACCTAACCCTAACCTAAATCCTAACCCTAACCCTAACCGTAAACCATAACAATAACCCTAACCCTAACCGTAACCCTAACCCTAACACTAACTTCTAACGTTAACCCTAACGCTAATCATAACCCTAAGACTAAATCTCACCCTAAACAATAACACTAACCCTAAACGTAACCCTAACCCTAAACCTAAACCATATCATAACCCTAAACCTAACACTAAACCTAACCCAAAACCTAACCCTAAAACTAAACCTAATCCTAAAACCTAACCCTAACCATAACACTAAGCCTAAGTCTAAAACTAACCATAACCCTAACCTCAACCTTAACCCCAAACCCAACCCTATCACTAAACCTGACCCTAAACCTAACCCTAATCTAACCCTAACCCTAACCATAACCCTAAATTTACCTTTACCCTAAACTCTAACCCTAATGCTAACCCTAACCCTAATCTCTAATTCTAAAAGATAACAATAAACCTAACCCTAAACCGAACTCTAAACCTAAACCTAACCTTAACCCTAACCATAACGCTAACCCTAACTGTAACCCTAGTTTTAACCCTAAGCTGAATACTAACACTAATCCATAACCCTAACCTTAACCCTTACCATAACCCTAACACTAAATGTAAAACTAGCCCCTAACCCTAACACTAACCCTATCCGTAATCCCTAACCCTAATCCTAACCCTAACACTAAAACTAGCCGTAACCCTAAATGTAACACCAACACCGAACGTAACCCTAAACATAACCTTAACCATATCCTTAACACCTAACCCCTAACACTAACCCAAACCCTAAACCTAACCATAACCCTAACACTAACACTAATGCTAACCCTAAACCCTAACCACAACCCTCACCCTAATGCTAACCCAAAACCTACCTCTAATCCCTATCCTAAACCTAACCCTAACCCTAACCCTAAACCTCACACTAACCCTAAACCTAAACCTAACCCTAAACCTAACCTTAACCCTAACCCTAACCCTAACCGTAACCCTAACACTCAATCTAACCCTATTCCTAATCGCTAACCCTAACCATAACCATAACCCAAACACTAACACCAAAACCCTAACCCTAATCATAACACAAAACCTCACCGTAACCCTAACCCTAAACCTAGCTCTAATCCTAACCTTCTAGCCCTGACACTAGCCCTAATCCTAACCCTAACCCTAACACCTAACCCTAACCCTAACACCTAACCCTAACCCTAACCCTATCCCTAACCGTAAACCTATCAATAAACTAAAGCCTAGCCCTAAAACTATCCCTAAACCTAATCCTAGAACTGAGCCTAACGCTAACTCTAACTGTAAACTTAAAACTAATCCATAACCATAACCCTAACCAAAACCCTAAAACTCACTCTAACCCTATCCCTAATCCCTAACCCTAACCCTAACCCTAACCCTAACACAAACACTAACACCGAAACCCTAACCCTAATCCTAACCCGAAACCTAATCCTAAACTTAACCTTAAACCTAACCCTAAACCTAACCATAAACCTAACCGTAACCCTAAGCCTAACCTTAACCCTAAAACTAACACGAACCCAAATTCATAACCCTAAACCTTACTCTAAACCTAACTCTAATCCCTAATCCTAATGATAAGCCTAAACCTAACCCTAAACCTAAACCCTATCCCTAATCGCTAACCCTAACTATAACCATAACCCAAACACTAACTCCAAAACCCTAACCCTAATCATAACACAACCCTAGCTCTAATCCTAACCTTCTAACTCTAACCCTAACCCTAATATTAAACCAAACCCTAACACTAACACCTACCCCTAACCCTAACCCCTAACCCTAACCCTAACCCTATCCCTAACCGTAAACCTAATGCTAACCCTATCCCTAACCCTAAACCTATCAATAAACCGAACCCTAGCCCTAAAACTATCCCTAAACCTAATCCTAGAACTGAGCCTAAAACTAACTCTAACTGTAAACCTAACCCTAATCCATAACCCTAACCCTAACCCTACCCCTAAACTCACGCTAACCCTATCCCTAATCCCTAACCCTAACCCTAACCCTATCCCTAACCGTAAACCTAATGCTAACCCTAACCCTAACCCTAACCATAACCCTAACCCTAACCCTAACCCTAACCAAAACCCTAACCCTAATCATAACACAAAACCTCACTGTAACCCTATCCCTAACCCTAGCTCTAATCCTAACCTTCTAGCCCTGACCCTAACACCTAACCCTAACCCTAACACCTAACCCTAACCCTAACCCTATCCCTAACCGTAAACCTATCAATAAACTGAAGCCTAGCCCTAAAACTATCACTAAACCTAATCCTAGAACTGAGCCTAACGCTAACTCTAACTGTAAACTTAAAACTAATGCATAACGATAACCCTAACCAAAACCCTAAAACTCACTCTAACCCTATCCCTAATCCCTAACCCTAACCCTAACCCTAACACAGACACTAACACCGAAAACCTAACCCTAAACCTAACCCGAACCCTAATCCTAAACTTAACCCTAACCGTAACCCTAAGCCTTACCTTAACCCTAAAACTAACACGAACCCAAATTCATAACCCTAAACCTAACTCTAAACCTAACCCTAATCCCTAACCCTAACGATAAGCCTAAACCTAACCCTAAACCTAAACCCTATCCCTAATCGATAACCCTAACTATAACCATAACCCAAACACTAACTCCAAAACCCTAACCCTAATCATAACACAACCCTAGCTCTAATCCTAACCTTCTAACTCTAACCCTAACCCTAATATTAAACCGAACCCTAACACTAACACCTACCCCTAACCCTAACCCCTAACCCTAACCATAACCCTATCCCTAACCGTAAACCTAATGCTAACCCTATCCCTAACCCTAAACCTATCAATAAACCGAACCCTAGCCCTAAAACTATCCCTAACCCTAATCCTAGAACTGAGCCTAAAACTAACTCTAACTGTAAACGTAACAGTAATCCATAACCCTAACCCTAACCCTACCCCTAAACTCACTCTAACACTGTCCCTAATTCCTAACTCTAACTCTAATCCTAAAGCAAACAGTAACCCCGAAACCCTAACCCTAAACCTAACCCTAACATTAATCCTAATCTTCTAACCCTAACCCTAACCCTAGCCCTTACCCTAACGCTAAAACTAATCCTAACCCAAAACCCTAACCCTAACCCGAAGCCTAACACTAACACCTAACCCTAACCATAACCCTATCATTAAATCTAAACTTAATGCTAACCCTGTCCCTAACCCTAACCCAGACAATAAACCTAACCCTAAACCTAAAACTATCCCTAACCCTAATCATAATACTGAGCCTAACACTAACCCTAAGCCTAACCCTAACCCTAAGTTCTAACTCTAACCCTAACCAGAACAGTAACCCTAGTCCATAACCCTAACATTAACCTTTACAATAACCCTAACCCTAACCGTAACACTAACCCCTAAGCCTGACCCTAACCTTATCCCTAATCCCTAAGCCTAGCTCTAACAATAACACTAACCGTAACCATAACCCTAAACATAACTGTAAACCTAACCATAACCATAACCATATTCTTATCACCTAACCCATAACCCTAACCAAAACCCGAACCTTAAACCTAACCCTAAACCTAATAGTAACCCTGAACCTATCAGTCTTCCGAAGCCTAACCCTGACCCTATCCCTAACACCTAAACCTGAAACCTAACCCTAACCTGCCCCTAACCCTAACCTTAAACGTAACCGTAAATCTAACCCTAACCCTAACCCTAACCCTAACCATTACCCTAACACTAACACTAATCCTAAACTCTAAGCCTAACACTTACCCTAACCCTAACCCTAAACTGTAAAACCAAACCCTAACCCTAACACAAACCATAACCCAAAATCTAAACCTAACCCTAACCTAAATCCTAACCCTAACCCTAACCCTAACCCATAACAATAACCCTAACCCTAACCGTAACCCTAACCCTAACACTAACTTCTAACCTTAACCCTAACCCTAATCATAACCCTAAGACTAAATCTCACCCTAAACAATAACACTAACCCTAAACGTAACCCTAACCCTAAACCTAAACCATATCATAACCCTAAACCTAACACTAAACCTAACACAAAACCTAACCCTAACACTAAACCAAACCCTAAAACCTAACCCTAACCCTAACACTAAGCCTAACTCTAAAACTAACCATAACCCTAACCTTAACCTTAACCCCAAACCCAACCCTATCACTAAACCTGACCCTAAACCTAACCCTAATCTAACCCTAACCCTAACCATAACCCTAAACTTTACCTTTACCCTAAACTCTAACCCTAATGCTAACCCTAACCCTAATCTCTAATTCTAAAAGATAACAATAAACCTAACCCTAAACCGAACTCTAAACCTAAACCTAACCTTAACCCTAACCATAACGCTAACCCTAACTGTAACCCTAGTTTTAACCCTAAGCTGAATACTAACACTAATCCATAACCCTAACCTTAACCCTTACCATAACCCTAACACTAAATGTAAAACTAGCCCCTAACCCTAACACTAACCCTATCCGTAATCCCTAACCCTAATCCTAACCCTAACACTAAAACTAGCCGTAACCCTAAATGTAACACCAACACCGAACGTAACCCTAAACATAACCTTAACCATATCCTTAACACCTATCCCCTAACCCTAACCCAAACCCTAAACCTAACCATAACCCTAACACTAACACTAATGCTAAACCTAAACCCTAACCATAACCCTCACTGTAACGCTAACCCAAAACCTACCTCTAATCCCTATCCTAAACCTAACCCTAACCCTAACCCTAAACCTCACACTAACCCTAAACCTAAACCTAACCCTAAACCTAACCTTAACCCTAACCCTAACCCTAACCGTAACCCTAACACTCACCCTAACCCTATCCCTAATCGCTAACCCTAACCATAACCATAACCCAAACACTAACACCAAAACCCTAACCCTAATCATAACACAAAACTTCACTGTAACCCTAACCCTAACCCTAGCTCTAATCCTAACCTTCTAGCCCTGACACTAGCCCTAATCCTAACCCTAACCCTTACACCTAACCCTAACCCTAACATCTAACCCTAACCCTAACCCTATCCCTAACCGTAAACCTATCAATAAACTAAAGCCTAGCCCTAAAACTATCCCTAAACCTAATCCTAGAACTGAGCCTAACGCTAACTCTAACTGTAAACTTAAAACTAATCCATAACCATAACCCGAACCAAAACCCTAAAACTCACTCTAACCCTATCCCTAATCCCTAACCCTAACACAGACACTAACACCGAAACCCTAACCCTAAACCTAACCCGAACCCTAATCCTAAACTTAACCCTAACCGTAACCCTAAGCCTTAACTTAACCCTAAAACTAACATGAACCCAAATTCATAACCCTAAACCTAACTCTAAACCTAACCCTAATCCCTATCCCTAACGATAAGCCTAAACCTAACCCTAAACCTAAACCCTATCCCTAATCGATAACCCTAACTATAACCGTAACCCAAACACTAACTCCAAAACCCTAACCCTAATCATAACACAACCCTAGTTCTAATCCTAACCTTCTAACTCTAACTCTAACCCTAATATTAAACCGAACCCTAACACTAACACCTACCCCTAACCCTAACCCCTAACCCTAACCCTAACCCTATCCCTAACCGTAAACCTAATGCTAACCCTATTCCTAACCCTAAACCTATCAATAAACGGAACCTTAGCCCTAAAACTATCCCTAACCCTAATCCTAGAACTGAGCCTAAAACTAACTCTAACTGTAAACGTAACAGTAATCCATAACCCTAACCCTAACCCTACCCCTAAACTCACTCTAACACTGTCCCTAATTCCTAACTCTAACTCTAATCCTAACGCAAACAGTAACCCCGAAACCCTAACCCTAAACCTAACCCTAACATTAATCCTAATCTTCTAACCCTAACCCTAACTCTAGCCCTTACCCTATCGCTAAAACTAATCCTAACCCGAAACCCTAACCCTAACCCGAAGCCTAACACTAACACCTAACCCTAACCATAACCCTATCATTAAATCTAAACTTAATGCTAACCCTGTCCCTAACCCTAACCCAGACAATAAACCTAACCCTAAACCTAATCATAATACTTAGCCTAACACTAACCCTAAGCCTAACCCTAACCCTAAGTTCTAACTCTAACCCTAACCAGAACAGTAACCCTAGTCCATAACCCTAACATTAACCTTTACAATAACCCTAACCCTAACCGTAACACTAACCCCTAAGCCTGACCCTAACCTTATCCCTAATCCCTAAGCCTAGCTCTAACAATAACACTAACCCTAACCATAACCCTAAACATAACTGTAAACCTAACCATAACCATAACCATATTCTTATCACCTAACCCATAACCCTAACCAAAACCCGAACCCTAAACCTAACCCTAAACCTAATAGTAACCCTGAACCTATCAGTCTTCCGAAGCCTAACCCTGACCCTATCCCTAACACCTAAACCTGAAACCTAACCCTAACCTGCCCCTAACCCTAACCTTAAACATAACCGTAAACCTAACCCTAACCCTAACCCTAACCCTAACCCTAACCATTACCCTAACACTAACACTAATCCTAAACTCTAACCCTAACACTTTCCCAAACCCTAAGCCTAAACTGTAAAACCAAACCCTAACCCTAACACAAACCATAACCCAAAATCTAAACCTAACCCTAACCTAAATCCTAACCCTAACCCTAACCCTAAACCATAACAATAACCCTAACCCTAACCGTAACTCTAACCCTAACACTAACTTCTAACCTTAACCCTAACCCTAATCATAACCCTAAGACTAAATCTCACCCTAAACAATAACACTAACCCTAAACGTAACCCTAACCCTAAACCTAAACCATATCATAACCCTAAACCTAACACTAAACCTAACCCAAAACCTAACCCTAAAACTAAACCTAATCCTAAAACCTAACCCTAACCATAACACTAAGCCTAAGTCTAAAACTAACCATAACCCTAACCTCAACCTTAACCCCAAACCCAACCCTATCACTAAACCTGACCCTAAACCTAACCCTAATCTAACCCTAACCCTAACCATAACCCTAAACTTTACCTTTACCCTAAACTCTAACCCTAATGCTAACCCTAACCCTAATCTCTAATTCTAAAAGATAACAATAAACCTAACCCTAAACCGAACTCTAAACCTAAACCTAACCTTAACCCTAACCATAACGCTAACCCTAACTGTAACCCTAGTTTTAACCCTAAGCTGAATACTAAAACTAATCCATAACCCTAACCTTAACCCTTACCATAACCCTAACACTAAATGTAAAACTAGCCCCTAACCCTAACACTAACCCTATCCGTAATCCCTAACCCTAATCCTAACCCTAACACTAAAACTAGCCGTAACCCTAAATGTAACACCAACACCGAACGTAACCCTAAACATAACCTTAACCATATCCTTAACACCTAACCCCTAACACTAACCCAAACCCTAAACCTAACCATAACCCTAACACTAACACTAATGCTAACCCTAAACCCTAACCACAACCCTCACCCTAATGCTAACCCAAAACCTACCTCTAATCCCTATCCTAAACCTAACCCTAACCCTAACCCTAAACCTCACACTAACCCTAAACCTAAACCTAACCCTAAACCTAACCTTAACCCTAACCCTAACCCTAACCGTAACCCTAACACTCAATCTAACCCTATTCCTAATCGCTAACCCTAACCATAACCATAACCCAAACACTAACACCAAAACCCTAACCCTAATCATAACACAAAACCTCACCGTAACCCTAACCCTAAACCTAGCTCTAATCCTAACCTTCTAGCCCTGACACTAGCCCTAATCCTAACCCTAACCCTAACACCTAACCCTAACCCTAACACCTAACCCTAACCCTAACCCTATCCCTAACAATAAACCTATCAATAAACTAAAGCCTAGCCCTAAAACTATCCCTAAACCTAATCCTAGAACTGAGCCTAACGCTAACTCTAACTGTAAACTTAAAACTAATCCATAACCATAACCCTAACCAAAACCCTAAAACTCACTCTAACCCTATCCCTAATCCCTAACCCTAACCCTAACCCTAACACAAACACTAACACCGAAACCCTAACCCTAATCCTAACCCGAAACCTAATCCTAAACTTAACCTTAAACCTAACCCTAAACCTAACCATAAACCTAACCGTAACCCTAAGCCTAACCTTAACCCTAAAACTAACACGAACCCAAATTCATAACCCTAAACCTTACTCTAAACCTAACTCTAATCCCTAATCCTAATGATAAGCCTAAACCTAAACCTAAACCTAAACCCTATCCCTAATCGCTAACCCTAACTATAACCATAACCCAAACACTAACTCCAAAACCCTAACCCTAATAATAACACAACCCTAGCTCTAATCCTAACCTTCTAACTCTAACCCTAACCCTAATATTAAACCAAACCCTAACACTAACACCTACCCCTAAACCTAACCCCTAACCCTAACCCTAACCCTATCCCTAACCGTAAACCTAATGCTAACCCTATCCCTAACCCTAAACCTATCAATAAACCGAACCCTAGCCCTAAAACTATCCCTAAACCTAATCCTAGAACTGAGCCTAAAACTAACTCTAACTGTAAACCTAACCCTAATCCATAACCCTAACCCTAACCCTACCCCTAAACTCACGCTAACCCTATCCCTAATCCCTAACCCTAACCCTAACCCTATCCCTAACCGTAAACCTAATGCTAACCCTAACCCTAACCCTAACCATAACCCTAACCCTAACCCTAACCCTAACCAAAACCCTAACCCTAATCATAACACAAAACCTCACTGTAACCCTATCCCTAACCCTAGCTCTAATCCTAACCTTCTAGCCCTGACCCTAACACCTAACCCTAACCCTAACACCTAACCCTAACCCTAACCCTATCCCTAACCGTAAACCTATCAATAAACTGAAGCCTAGCCCTAAAACTATCACTAAACCTAATCCTAGAACTGAGCCTAACGCTAACTCTAACTGTAAACTTAAAACTAATGCATAACCATAACCCTAACCAAAACCCTAAAACTCACTCTAACCCTATCGCTAATCCCTAACCCTAACCCTAACCCTAACACAGACACTAACACCGAAACTCTAACCCTAAACCTAACCCGAACCCTAATCCTAAACTTAACCCTAACCGTAACCCTAAGCCTTACCTTAACCCTAAAACTAACACGAACCCAAATTCATAACCCTAAACCTAACTCTAAACCTAACCCTAATCCCTAACCCTAACGATAAGCCTAAACCTAACCCTAAACCTAAACCCTATCCCTAATCGATAACCCTAACTATAACCATAACCCAAACACTAACTCCAAAACCCTAACCCTAATCATAACACAACCCTAGCTCTAATCCTAACCTTCTAACTCTAACCCTAACCCTAATATTAAACCGAACCCTAACACTAACACCTACCCCTAACCCTAACCCCTAACCCTAACCATAACCCTATCCCTAACCGTAAACCTAATGCTAACCCTATCCCTAACCCTAAACCTATCAATAAACCGAACCCTAGCCCTAAAACTATCCCTAACCCTAATCCTAGAACTGAGCCTAAAACTAACTCTAACTGTAAACGTAACAGTAATCCATAACCCTAACCCTAACCCTACCCCTAAACTCACTCTAACACTGTCCCTAATTCCTAACTCTAACTCTAATCCTAAAGCAAACAGTAACCCCGAAACCCTAACCCTAAACCTAACCCTAACATTAATCCTAATCTTCTAACCCTAACCCTAACCCTAGCCCTTACCCTAACGCTAAAACTAATCCTAACCCAAAACCCTAACCCTAACCCGAAGCCTAACACTAACACCTAACCCTAACCATAACCCTATCATTAAATCTAAACTTAATGCTAACCCTGTCCCTAACCCTAACCCAGACAATAAACCTAACCCTAAACCTAAAACTATCCCTAACCCTAATCATAATACTGAGCCTAACACTAACCCTAAGCCTAACCCTAACCCTAAGTTCTAACTCTAACCCTAACCAGAACAGTAACCCTAGTCCATAACCCTAACATTAACCTTTACAATAACCCTAACCCTAACCGTAACACTAACCCCTAAGCCTGACCCTAACCTTATCCCTAATCCCTAAGCCTAGCTCTAACAATAACACTAACCCTAACCCTAAACATAACTGTAAACCTAACCATAACCATAACCATATTCTTATCACCTAACCCATAACCCTAACCAAAACCCGAACCCTAAACCTAACCCTAAACCTAATAGTAACCCTGAACCTATCAGTCTTCCGAAGCCTAACCCTGACCCTATCCCTAACACCTAAACCTGAAACCTAACCCTAACCTGCCCCTAACCCAACCTTAAACGTAACCGTAAATCTAACCCTAACCCTAACCCTAACCCTAACCCTAACCATTACCCTAACACTAACACTAATCCTAAACTCTAAGCCTAACACTTACCCTAACCCTAACCCTAAACTGTAAAACCAAACCCTAACCCTAACACAAACCATAACCCAAAATCTAAACCTAACCCTAACCTAAATCCTAACCCTAACCCTAACCCTAACCCATAACAATAACCCTAACCCTAACCGTAACCCTAACCCTAACACTAACTTCTAACCTTAACCCTAACCCTAATCATAACCCTAAGACTAAATCTCACCCTAAACAATAACACTAACCCTAAACGTAACCCTAACCCTAAACCTAAACCATATCATAACCCTAAACCTAACACTAAACCTAACCCAAAACCTAACCCTAAAACGAAACCTAATCCTAAAACCTAACCCTAACCCTAACTCTAAGCCTAACTCTAAAACTAACCATAACCCTAACCTCAACCTTAACCCCAAACCCAACCCTATCACTAAACCTGACCCTAAACCTAACCCTAATCTAACCCTAACCCTAACCATAACCCTAAACTTTACCTTTACCCTAAACTCTAACCCTAATGCTAACCCTAACCCTAATCTCTAATTCTAAAAGATAACAATAAACCTAACCCTAAACCGAACTCTAAACCTAAACCTAACCTTAACCCTAACCATAACGCTAACCCTAACTGTAACCCTAGTTTTAACCCTAAGCTGAATACTAACACTAATCCATAACCCTAACCTTAACCCTTACCATAACCCTAACACTAAATGTAAAACTAGCCCCTAACTCTAACACTAACCCTATCCGTAATCCCTAACCCTAATCCTAACCCTAACACTAAAACTAGCCGTAACCCTAAATGTAACACCAACACCGAACGTAACCCTAAACATAACCTTAACCATATCCTTAACACCTATCCCCTAACCCTAACCCAAACCCTAAACCTAACCATAACCCTAACACTAACACTAATGCTAAACCTAAACCCTAACCATAACCCTCACTGTAACGCTAACCCAAAACCTACCTCTAATCCCTATCCTAAACCTAACCGTAACCCTAACCCTAAACCTCACACTAACCCTAAACCTAAACCTAACCCTAAACCTAACCTTAACCCTAACCCTAACCCTAACCGTAACCCTAACACTCACCCTAACCCTATCCCTAATCGCTAACCCTAACCATAACCATAACCCAAACACTAACACCAAAACCCTAACCCTAATCATAACACAAAACTTCACTGTAACCCAACCCTAACCCTAGCTCTAATCCTAACCTTCTAGCCCTGACACTAGCCCTAATCCTAACCCTAACCCTTACACCTAACCCTAACCCTAACATCTAACCCTAACCCTAACCCTATCCCTAACCGTAAACCTATCAATAAACTAAAGCCTAGCCCTAAAACTATCCCTAAACCTAATCCTAGAACTGAGCCTAACGCTAACTCTAACTGTAAACTTAAAACTAATCCATAACCATAACCTGAACCAAAACCCTAAAACTCACTCTAACCCTATCCCTAATCCCTAACCCTAACACAGACACTAACACCGAAACCCTAACCCTAAACCTAACCCGAACCCTAATCCTAAACTTAACCCTAACCGTAACCCTAAGCCTTAACTTAACCCTAAAACTAACATGAACCCAAATTCATAACCCTAAACCTAACTCTAAACCTAACCCTAATCCCTATCCCTAACGATAAGCCTAAACCTAACCCTAAACCTAAACCCTATCCCTAATCGATAACCCTAACTATAACCGTAACCCAAACACTAACTCCAAAACCCTAACCCTAATCATAACACAACCCTAGTTCTAATCCTAACCTTCTAACTCTAACTCTAACCCTAATATTAAACCGAACCCTAACACTAACACCTACCCCTAACCCTAACCCCTAACCCTAACCCTAACCCTATCCCTAACCGTAAACCTAATGCTAACCCTATTCCTAACCCTAAACCTATCAATAAACCGAACCCTAGCCCTAAAACTATCCCTAACCCTAATCCTAGAACTGAGCCTAAAACTAACTCTAACTGTAAACGTAACAGTAATCCATAACCCTAACCCTAACCCTACCCCTAAACTCACTCTAACACTGTCCCTAATTCCTAACTCTAACTCTAATCCTAACGCAAACAGTAACCCCGAAACCCTAACCCTAAACCTAACCCTAACATTAATCCTAATCTTCTAACCCTAACCCTAACCCTAGCCCTTACCCTATCGCTAAAACTAATCCTAACCCGAAACCCTAACCCTAACCCGAAGCCTAACACTAACACCTAACCCTAACCATAACCCTATCATTAAATCTAAACTTAATGCTAACCCTGTCCCTAACCCTAACCCAGACAATAAACCTAACCCTAAACCTAATCATAATACTGAGCCTAACACTAACCCTAAGCCTAACCCTAACCCTAAGTTCTAACTCTAACCCTAACCAGAACAGTAACCCTAGTCCATAACCCTAACATTAACCTTTAAAATAACCCTAACCCTAACCGTAACACTAACCCCTAAGCCTGACCCTAACCTTATCCCTAATCCCTAAGCCTAGCTCTAACAATAACACTAACCCTAACCATAACCCTAAACATAACTGTAAACCTAACCATAACCATAACCATATTCTTATCACCTAACACATAACCCTAACCAAAACCCGAACCCTAAACCTAACCCTAAACCTAATAGTAACCCTGAACCTATCAGTCTTCCGAAGCCTAACCCTGACCCTATCCCTAACACCTAACCCCTAAACCTAACCCTAACCTGCCCCTAACCCTAACCTTAAACACCTAACCCTAACCCTAACCCTAACCCTAACCCTAACCATTACCCTAACACTAACACTAATCCTAAACTCTAACCCTAACACTTTCCCAAACCCTAACCCTAAACTGTAAAACCAAACCCTAACCCTAACACAAACCATAACCCAAAATCTAAACCTAACCCTAACCTAAATCCTAACCCTAACCCTAACCCTAAACCATAACAATAACCCTAACCCTAACCGTAACCCTAACCCTAACACTAACTTCTAACCTTAACCCTAACCCTAATCATAACCCTAAGACTAAATCTCACCCTAAACAATAACACTAACCCTAAACGTAACCCTAACCCTAAACCTAAACCATATCATAACCCTAAACCTAACACTAAACCTAACACAAAACCTAACCCTAAAACTAAACCTAATCCTAAAACCTAACCCTAACCATAACACTAAGCCTAAGTCTAAAACTAACCATAACCCTAACCTCAACCTTAACCCCAAACCCAACCCTATCACTAAACCTGACCCTAAACCTAACCCTAATCTAACCCTAACCCTAACCATAACCCTAAACTTTACCTTTACCCTAAACTCTAACCCTAATGCTAACCCTAACCCTAATCTCTAATTCTAAAAGATAACAATAAACCTAACCCTAAACCGAACTCTAAACCTAAACCTAACCTTAACCGTAACCATAACGCTAACCCTAACTGTAACCCTAGTTTTAACCCTAAGCTGAATACTAACACTAATCCATAACCCTAACCTTAACCCTTACCATAACCCTAACACTAAATGTAAAACTAGCCCCTAACCCTAACACTAACCCTATCCGTAATCCTTAACCCTAATCCTAACCCTAACACTAAAACTAGCCGTAACCCTAAATGTAACACCAACACCGAACGTAACCCTAAACATAACCTTAACCATATCCTTAACACCTAACCCCTAACACTAACCCAAACCCTAAACCTAACCATAACCCTAACACTAACACTAATGCTAACCCTAAACCCTAACCACAACCCTCACCCTAATGCTAACCCAAAACCTACCTCTAATCCCTATCCTAAACCTAACCCTAACCCTAACCCTAAACCTCACACTAACCCTAAACCTAAACCTAACCCT
Organism: Cavia porcellus; assembly: GCF_034190915.1. Classification (NCBI taxonomy): domain Eukaryota; kingdom Metazoa; phylum Chordata; class Mammalia; order Rodentia; family Caviidae; genus Cavia; species Cavia porcellus. The sequence continues at coordinate 42,613 of NW_026947829.1, forward strand.
AAACCTAACCTTAACCCTAACCCTAACCCTAACCGTAACCCTAACACTCAACCTAACCCTATCCCTAATCGCTAACCCTAACCATAACCATAACCCAAACACTAACACCAAAACCCTAACCCTAATCATAACACAAAACCTCACCGTAACCCTAACCCTAAACCTAGCTCTAATCCTAACCTTCTAGCCCTGACACTAGCCCTAATCCTAACCCTAACCCTAACACCTAACCCTAACCCTAACACCTAACCCTAACCCTAACCCTATCCCTAACCGTAAACCTATCAATAAACTAAAGCCTAGCCCTAAAACTATCCCTAAACCTAATCCTAGAACTGAGCCTAACGCTAACTCTAACTGTAAACTTAAAACTAATCCATAACCATAACCCTAACCAAAACCCTAAAACTCACTCTAACCCTATCCCTAATCCCTAACCCTAACCCTAACCCTAACACAATCACTAACAGCGAAACCCTAACCCTAAACCTAACCCGAAACCTAATCCTAAACTTAACCTTAAACCTAACCCTAAACCTAACCATAAACCTAACCGTAACCCTAAGCCTAACCTTAACCCTAAAACTAACACGAACCCAAATTCATAACCCTAAACCTTACTCTAAACCTAACTCTAATCCCTAATCCTAATGATAAGCCTAAACCTAACTCTAAACCTAAACCCTATCCCTAATCGCTAACCCTAACTATAACCATAACCCAAACACTAACTCCAAAACCCTAACTCTAATCATAACACAACCCTAGCTCTAATTCTAACCTTCTAACTCTAACCCTAACCCTAATATTAAACCGAACCCTAACACTAACACCTACCCCTAACCCTAACCCCTAACCCTAACCCTAACCCTATCCCTAACCGTAAACCTAATGCTAACCCTATCCCTAACCCTAAACCTATCAATAAACCGAACCCTAGCCCTAAAACTATCCCTAAACCTAATCCTAGAACTGAGCCTAAAACTAACTCTAACTGTAAACCTAACCCTAATCCAAAACCCTAACCCTAACCCTACCCCTAAACTCACGCTAACCCTATCCCTAATCCCTAACCCTAACCCTAACCCTATCCCTAACCGTAAACCTAATGCTAACCCTAACCCTAACCCTAACCCTAACCCTAACCCTAACCAAAACCCTAACCCTAATCATAACACAAAACCTCACTGTAACCCTATCCCTAACCCTAGCTCTAATCCTAACCTTCTAGCCCTGACCCTAACACCTAACCCTAACCCTAACACCTAACCCTAACCCTAACCCTATCCCTAACCGTAAACCTATCAATAATCTGAAGCCTTGCCCTAAAACTATCACTAAACCTAATCCTAGAACTGAGCCTAACGCTAACTCTAACTGTAAACTTAAAACTAATGCATAGCCATAACCCTAACCAAAACCCTAAAACTCACTCTAACCCTATCCCTAATCCCTAACCCTAACCCTAACCCTAACACAGACACTAACACCGAAACCCTAACCCTAAACCTAACCCGAACCCTAATCCTAAACTTAACCCTAACCGTAACCCTAAGCCTTACCTTAACCCTAAAACTAACACGAACCCAAATTCATAACCCTAAACCTAACTCTAAACCTAACCCTAATCCCTAACCCTAACGATAAGCCTAAACCTAACCCAAAACCTAAACCCTATCCCTAATCGATAACCCTAACTATAACCATAACCCAAACACTAACTCCAAAACCCTAACCCTAATCATCACACAACCCTAGCTCTAATCCTAACCTTCTAACTCTAACCCTAACCCTAATATTAAACCGAACCCTAACACTAACACCTACCCCTAACCCTAACCCCTAACCCTAACCATAACACTATCCCTAACCGTAAACCTAATGCTAACCCTATCCCTAACCATATACCTATCAATAAACCGAACCCTAGCCCTAAAACTATCCCTAACCCTAATCCTAGAACTGAGCCTAAAACTAACTCTAACTGTAAACGTAACAGTAATCCATAACCCTAACCCTAACCCTACCCCTAAACTCACTCTAACACTGTCCCTAATTCCTAACTCTAACACTAATCCTAACGCAAACAGTAACCCCGAAACCCTAACCCTAAACCTAACCCTAACATTAATCCTAATCTTCTAACCCTAACCCTAACCCTAGCCCTTACCCTAACGCTAAAACTAATCCTAACCCAAAACCCTAACCCTAACCCGAAGCCTAACACTAACACCTAACCCTAACCATAACCCTATCATTAAATCTAAACTTAATGCTAACCCTGTCCCTAACCCTAACCCAGACAATAAACCTAACCCTAAACCTAAAACTATCCCTAACCCTAATCATAATACTGAGCCTAACACTAACCCTAAGCCTAACCCTAACCCTAAGTTCTAACTCTAACCCTAACCAGAACAGTAACCCTAGTCCATAACCCTAACATTAACCTTTACAATAACCCTAACCCTAACCGTAACACTAACCCCTAAGCCTGACCCTAACCTTATCCCTAATCCCTAAGCCTAGCTCTAACAATAACACTAACCCTAACCATAACCCTAAACATAACTGTAAACCTAACCATAACCATAACCATATTCTTATCACCTAACCCATAACCCTAACCAAAACCCGAACCCTAAACCTAACCCTAAACCTAATAGTAACCCTGAACCTATCAGTCTTCCGAAGCCTAACCCTGACCCTATCCCTAACACCTAAACCCGAAACCTAACCCTAACCTGCCCCTAACCCTAACCTTAAACGTAACCATAAATCTAACCCTAACCCTAACCCTAACCCTAACCATTACCCTAACACTAACACTAATCCTAAACTCTAACCCTAACACTTACCCTAACCCTAACCCTAAACTGTAAAACCAAACCCTAACCCTAACACAAACCATAACCCAAAATCTAAACCTAACCCTAACCTAAATCCTAACCCTAACCCTAACCCTAACCCATAACAATAACCCTAACCCTAACCGTAACCCTAACCCTAACACTAACTTCTAACCTTAACCCTAACCCTAATCATAACCCTAAGACTAAATCTCACCCTAAACAATAACACTAACCCTAAACGTAACCCTAACCCTAAACCTAAACCATATCATAACCCTAAACCTAACACTAAACCTAACCCAAAACCTAACCCTAAAACGAAACCTAATCCTAAAACCTAACCCTAACCCTAACACTAAGCCTAACTCTAAAACTAACCATAACCCTAACCTTAACCTTAACCCCAAACCCAACCCTATCACTAAACCTGACCCTAATCCTAACCCTAATCTAACCCTAACCCTAACCATAACCCTAAACTTTACCTTTACCCTAAACTCTAACCCTAATGCTAACCCTAACCCTAATCTCTAATTCTAAAAGATAACAATAAACCTAACCCTAAACCGAACTCTAAACCTAAACCTAACCTTAACCCTAACCATAACGCTAACCCTAACTGTAACCCTAGTTTTAACCCTAAGCTGAATACTAACACTAATCCATAACCCTAACCTTAACCCTTACCATAACCCTAACACTAAATGTAAAACTAGCCCCTAACCCTAACACTAACCCTATCCGTAATCCCTAACCCTAATCCTAACCCTAACACTAAAACTAGCCGTAACCCTAAATGTAACACCAACACCGAACGTAACCCTAAACATAACCTTAACCATATCCTTAACACCTATCCCCTAACCCTAACCCAAACCCTAAACCTAACCATAACCCTAACACTAACACTAATGCTAAACCTAAACCCTAACCATAACCCTCACCCTAACGCTAACCCAAAACCTACCTCTAATCCCTATCCTAAACCTAACCCTAACCCTAACCCTAAACCTCACACTAACCCTAAACCTAAACCTAACCCTAAACCTAACCTTAACCCTAACCCTAACCCTAACCGTAACCCTAACACTCACCCTAACCCTATCCCTAATCGCTAACCCTAACCATAACCATAACCCAAACACTAACACCAAAACCCTAACCCTAATCATAACACAAAACTTCACTGTAACCCAACCCTAACCCTAGCTCTAATCCTAACCTTCTAGCCCTGACACTAGCCCTAATCCTAACCCTAACCCTTACACCTAACCCTAACCCTAACATCTAACCCTAACCCTAACCCTATCCCTAACCGTAAACCTATCAATAAACTAAAGCCTAGCCCTAAAACTATCCCTAAACCTAATCCTAGAACTGAGCCTAACGCTAACTCTAACTGTAAACTTAAAACTAATCCATAACCATAACCCTAACCAAAACCCTAAAACTCACTCTAACCCTATCCCTAATCCCTAACCCTAACCCTAACCCTAACACAAACACTAACACCGAAACCCTAACCCTAAACCTAACCCGAACCGTAATCCTAAACTTAACCCTAACCGTAACCCTAAGCCTTACCTTAACCCTAAAACTAACACGAACCCAAAATCATAACCCTAAACCTAACTCTAAACCTAACCTTAATCCCTAACCCTAACGATAAGCCTAAACCTAACCCTAAACCTAAACCCTATCCCTAATCGATAACCCTAACTATAACCGTAACCCAAACACTAACTCCAAAACACTAACCCAAATCATAACACAACCCTAGCTCTAATCCTAACTTTCTAACTCTAACCCTAACCCTAATATTAAACCGAACACTAACACTAACACCTACCCCTAAACCTAACCCCTAACCCTAACCCTAACCCTATCCCTAACCGTAAACCTAATTCTAACCCTATACCTAACCCTAAACCTATCAATAAACCGAACCCTAGCCCTAAAACTATCCCTAACCCTAATCCTAGAACTGAGCCTAAAACTAACTCTAACTGTAAATGTAACAGTAATCCATAACCCTAACCCTAACCCTACCCCTAAACTCACTCTAACACTGTCCCTAATTCCTAACTCTAACTCTAAGTGTAACGCAAACAGTAACTCCGAAACCCTAACCCTAAACCTAACCCTAACATTAATCCTAATCTTCTAACCCTAACCCTAACCCTAGCCCTTACCCTAACGCTAAAACTAATCCTAACCCGAAACCCTAACCCTAACCCGAAGCCTAACACTAACACCTAACCCTAACCATAACCCTATCATTAAATCTAAACTTAATGCTAACCCTGTCCCTAACACTAACCCAGACAATAAACCTAACCCTAAACCTAAAACTATCCCTAACCCTAATCATAATACTGAGCCTAACACTAACCCTAAGCCTAACCCTAACCCTAAGTTCTAACTCTAACCCTAACCAGAACAGTAACCCTAGTCCATAACCCTAACATTAACCTTTACAATAACCCTAACCCTAACCGTAACACTAACCCCTAAGCCTGACCCTAACCTTATCCCTAATCCCTAAGCCTAGCTCTAACAATAACACTAACCCTAACCATAACCCTAAACATAACTGTAAACCTAACCCTAACCATAACCATATTCTTATCACCTAACCCATAAACCTAACCAAAACCCGAACCCTAAACCTAACCCTAAACCTAATAGTAACCCTGAACCTATCAGTCTTCCGAAGCCTAATCCTGACCCTATCCCTAACACCTAAACCCGAAACCTAACCCTAACCTGCCCCTAACCCTAACGTTAAACGTAACCGCAAACCTAACCATAACCCTAACCCTAACCCTAACCCTAACCATTACCCTAACACTAACACTAATCCTAAACTCTAACCCTAACACTTACCCTAACCCTAACCCTAAACTGTAAAACCAAACCCTAACCCTAACACAAACCATAACCCAAAATCTAAACCTAACCCTAACCTAAATCCTAACCCTAACCCTAACCCTAACCCACAACAATAACCCTAACCCTAACCGTAACCCTAACCCTAACACTAACTTCTAACCTTAACCCTAACCCTAATCATAACCCTAAGACTAAATCTCACCCTAAACAATAACACTAATCCTAAATGTAACCCTAACCCTAAACCTAAACCATATCATAACCCTAAACCTAACACTAAACCTAACCCAAAACCTAACCCTAAAACTAAACCTAATCCTAAAACCTAACCCTAAACCTAACACTAAGCCTAACTCTAAAACTAACCATAACCCTAACCTTAACCTTAACTCTAAACCCAACCCTATCCCTAAACCTGACCCTAAACCTAACCCTAATCTAACCCTAACCCTAACCATAACCCTAAACTTTACCTTTACCCTAAACTCTAACCCTAATGCTAACCCTAACCCTAATCTCTAATTCTAAAAGATAACAATAAACCTAACCCTAAACCGAACTCTAAACCTAAACCTAACCTTAACCCTAACCATAACGCTAACCCTAACTGTAACCCTAGTTTTAACCCTAAGCTGAATACTAACACTAATCCATAACCCTAACCTTAACCCTTACCATAACCCTAACACTAAATGTAAAACTAGCCCATAACCCTAACACTAACCCTATCCATAATCCCTAACCCTAATCCTAACCCTAACACTAAAACTAGCCGTAACCCTAAATGTAACACCAACACTGAACTTAACCATAAACATCACCTTAACCATATCCTTAACACCGAACCCCTAACCGTAACCCAAGCTCTAAACCTAACCATAACCCTAACACTAACACTAATGCTAACCCTAAACCCTAACCAAATCCCTCACGCTAATGCGAACCCAAAACCTACCTCTAATCCCTATCCTAAACCTAACCCTAACCCTAACACTAAACCTCACACTAACCCTAAACCTAAACCTAACCCTAAACCTAACCTTAACCCTAACCCTAACCCTAACCGTAACCCTAACACTCACCCTAACCCTATCCCTAATCGCTAACCCTAACCATAACCATAACCCAAACACTAACACCAAAACCCTAACCCTAATCATAACACAAAACCTCACTGTAACCCTAACCCTAACCCTAGCTCTAATCCTAACCTTCTAGCCCTGACACTAGCCCTAATCCTAACCCTAACCCTAACACCTAACCCTAACCCTAACATCTAACCCTAACCCTAACCCTATCCCTAACCGTAAACCTATCAATAAACTAAAGCCTAGCCCTAAAACTATCCCTAAACCTAATCCTAGAACTGAGCCTAACGCTAACTCTAACTGTAAACTTAAAACTAATGCATAACCATAAGCCTAACCAAAACCCTAAAACTCACTCTAACCCTATCCCTAATCCCTAACCCTAACACAGACACTAACACCGAAACCCTAACCCTAAACCTAACCCTAACATTAATCCTAATCTTCTAACCCTAACCCTAACCCTAGCCCTTACCCTATCTCTAAAACTAATCCTAACCCAAAACCCTAACCCTAACCCGAAGCCTAACACTAACACCTAACCCTAACCATAACCCTATCATTAAATCTAAACTTAATGCTAACCCTGTCCCTAACCCTAACCCAGACAATAAACCTAACCCTAAACCTAAAACTATCCCTAACCCTAATCATAATACTGAGCCTAACACTAACCCAAAGCCTACCCCTAACCCTAAGTTCTAACTCTAACCCTAACCAGAACAGTAACCCTAGTCCATAACCCTAACATTAACCTTTACAATAACCCTAACCCTAACCGTAACACTAACCCCTAAGCCTGACCCTAACCTTATCCCTAATCCCTAAGCCTAGCTCTAACAATAACACTAACCCTAACCATAACCCTAAACATAACTGTAAACCTAACCATAACCATAACCATATTCTTATCACCTAACCCATAACCCTAACCAAAACCCGAACCCTAAACCTAACCCTAAACCTAATAGTAACCCTGAACCCATCAGTCTTCCGAAGCCTAACCCTGACCCTATCCCTAACACCTAACCCCTAAACCTAACCCTAACCTGCCCCTAACCCTAACCTTAAACGTAACCGTAAACCTAACCCTAACCCTAACCCTAACCCTAACCCTAACCATTACCCTAACACTAACACTAATCCTAAACTCTAACCCTAACACTTACCCAAACCCTAACCCTAAACTGTAAAACCAAACCCTAACCCTAACACAAACCATAACCCAAAATCTAAACCTAACCCTAACCTAAATCCTAACCCTAACCCTAACCCTAAACCATAACAATAACCCTAACCCTAACCGTAACCCTAACCCTAACACTAACTTCTAACCTTAACCCTAACCCTAATCATAACCCTAAGACTAAATCTCACCCTAAACAATAACACTAACCCTAAACGTAACCCTAACCCTAAACCTAAACCATATCATAACCCTAAACCTAACACTAAACCTAACCCAAAACCTAACCCTAAAACTAAACCTAATCCTAAAACCTAACCCTAACCATAACACTAAGCCTAAGTCTAAAACTAACCATAACCCTAACCTCAACCTTAACCCCAAACCCAACCCTATCACTAAACCTGACCCTAAACCTAACCCTAATCTAACCCTAACCCTAACCATAACCCTAAACTTTACCTTTACCCTAAACTCTAACCCTAATGCTAACCCTAACCCTAATCTCTAATTCTAAAAGATAACAATAAACCTAACCCTAAACCGAACTCTAAACCTAAACCTAACCTTAACCCTAACCATAACGCTAACCCTAACTGTAACCCTAGTTTTAACCCTAAGCTGAATACTAACACTAATCCATAACCCTAACCTTAACCCTTACCATAACCCTAACACTAAATGTAAAACTAGCCCCTAACCCTAACACTAACCCTATCCGTAATCCCTAACCCTAATCCTAACCCTAACACTAAAACTAGCCGTAACCCTAAATGTAACACCAACACCGAACGTAACCCTAAACATAACCTTAACCATATCCTTAACACCTAACCCCTAACACTAACCCAAACCCTAAACCTAACCATAACCCTAACACTAACACTAATGCTAACCCTAAACCCTAACCACAACCCTCACCCTAATGCTAACCCAAAACCTACCTCTAATCCCTATCCTAAACCTAACCCTAACCCTAACCCTAAACCTAACACTAACCCTAAACCTAAACCTAACCCTAAACCTAACCTTAACACTAACCCTAACCCTAACCGTAACCCTAACACTCAATCTAACCCTATTCCTAATCGCTAACCCTAACCATAACCATAACCCAAACACTAACACCAAAACCCTAACCCTAATCATAACACAAAACCTCACCGTAACCCTAACCCTAAACCTAGCTCTAATCCTAACCTTCTAGCCCTGACACTAGCCCTAATCCTAACCCTAACCCTAACACCTAACCCTAACCCTAACACCTAACCCTAACCCTAACCCTATCCCTAACCGTAAACCTATCAATAAACTAAAGCCTAGCCCTAAAACTATCCCTAAACCTAATCCTAGAACTGAGCCTAACGCTAACTCTAACTGTAAACTTAAAACTAATCCATAACCATAACCCTAACCAAAACCCTAAAACTCACTCTAACCCTATCCCTAATCCCTAACCCTAACCCTAACCCTAACACAAACACTAACACCGAAACCCTAACCCTAATCCTAACCCGAAACCTAATCCTAAACTTAACCTTAAACCTAACCCTAAACCTAACCATAAACCTAACCGTAACCCTAAGCCTAACCTTAACCCTAAAACTAACACGAACCCAAATTCATAACCCTAAACCTTACTCTAAACCTAACTCTAATCCCTAATCCTAATGATAAGCCTAAACCTAACCCTAAACCTAAACCCTATCCCTAATCGCTAACCCTAACTATAACCATAACCCAAACACTAACTCCAAAACCCTAACCCTAATCATAACACAACCCTAGCTCTAATCCTAACCTTCTAACTCTAACCCTAACCCTAATATTAAACCAAACCCTAACACTAACACCTACCCCTAACCCTAACCCCTAACCCTAACCCTAACCCTATCCCTAACCGTAAACCTAATGCTAACCCTATCCCTAACCCTAAACCTATCAATAAACCGAACCCTAGCCCTAAAACTATCCCTAAACCTAATCCTAGAACTGAGCCTAAAACTAACTCTAACTGTAAACGTAACCCTAATCCATAATCCTAACCCTAACCCTACCCCTAAACTCACGCTAACCCTATCCCTAATCCCTAACCCTAACCCTAACCCTATCCCTAACCGTAAACCTAATGCTAACCCTAACCCTAACCCTAACCATAACCCTAACCCTAACCCTAACCCTAACCAAAACCCTAACCCTAATCATAACACAAAACCTCACTGTAACCCTATCCCTAACCCTAGCTCTAATCCTAACCTTCTAGCCCTGACCCTAACACCTAACCCTAACCCTAACACCTAACCCTAACCCTAACCCTATCCCTAACCGTAAACCTATCAATAAACTGAAGCCTAGCCCTAAAACTATCACTAAACCTAATCCTAGAACTGAGCCTAACGCTAACTCTAACTGTAAACTTAAAACTAATGCATAACCATAACCCTAACCAAAACCCTAAAACTCACTCTAACCCTATCCCTAATCCCTAACCCTAACCCTAACCCTAACACAGACACTAACACCGAAACCCTAACCCTAAACCTAACCCGAACCCTAATCCTAAACTTAACCCTAACCGTAACCCTAAGCCTTACCTTAACCCTAAAACTAACACGAACCCAAATTCATAACCCTAAACCTAACTCTAAACCTAACCCTAATCCCTAACCCTAACGATAAGCCTAAACCTAACCCTAAACCTAAACCCTATCCCTAATCGATAACCCTAACTATAACCATAACCCAAACACTAACTCCAAAACCCTAACCCTAATCATAACACAACCCTAGCTCTAATCCTAACCTTCTAACTCTAACCCTAACCCTAATATTAAACCGAACCCTAACACTAACACCTACCCCTAACCCTAACCCCTAACCCTAACCATAACCCTATCCCTAACCGTAAACCTAATGCTAACCCTATCCCTAACCCTAAACCTATCAATAAACCGAACCCTAGCCCTAAAACTATCCCTAACCCTAATCCTAGAACTGAGCCTAAAACTAACTCTAACTGTAAACGTAACAGTAATCCATAACCCTAACCCTAACCCTACCCCTAAACTCACTCTAACACTGTCCCTAATTCCTAACTCTAACTCTAATCCTAACGCAAACAGTAACCCCGAAACCCTAACCCTAAACCTAACCCTAACATTAATCCTAATCTTCTAACCCTAACCCTAACCCTAGCCCTTACCCTAACGCTAAAACTAATCCTAACCCAAAACCCTAACCCTAACCCGAAGCCTAACACTAACACCTAACCCTAACCATAACCCTATCATTAAATCTAAACTTAATGCTAACCCTGTCCCTAACCCTAACCCAGACAATAAACCTAACCCTAAACCTAAAACTATCCCTAACCCTAATCATAATACTGAGCCTAACACTAACCCTAAGCCTAACCCTAACCCTAAGTTCTAACTCTAACCCTAACCAGAACAGTAACCCTAGTCCATAACCCTAACATTAACCTTTACAATAACCCTAACCCTAACCGTAACACTAACCCCTAAGCCTGACCCTAACCTTATCCCTAATCCCTAAGCCTAGCTCTAACAATAACACTAACCCTAACCCTAACCCTAAACATAACTGTAAACCTAACCATAACCATAACCATATTCTTATCACCTAACCCATAACCCTAACCAAAACCCGAACCCTAAACCTAACCCTAAACCTAATAGTAACCCTGAACCTATCAGTCTTCCGAAGCCTAACCCTGACCCTATCCCTAACACCTAAACCTGAAACCTAACCCTAACCTGCCCCTAACCCTAACCTTAAACGTAACCGTAAATCTAACCCTAACCCTAACCCTAACCCTAACCATTACCCTAACACTAACACTAATCCTAAACTCTAACCCTAACACTTACCCTAACCCTAACCCTAAACTGTAAAACCAAACCCTAACCCTAACACAAACCATAACCAAAAATCTAAACCTAACCCTAACCTAAATCCTAACCCTAACCCTAACCCTAACCCATAACAATAACCCTAACCCTAACCGTAACCCTAACCCTAACACTAACTTCTAACCTTAACCCTAACCCTAATCATAACCCTAAGACTAAATCTCACCCTAAACAATAACACTAACCCTAAACGTAACCCTAACCCTAAACCTAAACCATATCATAACCCTAAACCTAACACTAAACCTAACCCAAAACCTAACCCTAAAATGAAACCTAATCCTAAAACCTAACCCTAACCCTAACACTAAGCCTAACTCTAAAACTAACCATAACCCTAACCTTAACCTTAACCCCAAACCCAACCCTATCACTAAACCTGACCCTAAACCTAACCCTAATCTAACCCTAACCCTAACCATAACCCTAAACTTTACCTTTACCCTAAACTCTAACCCTAATGCTAACCCTAACCCTAATCTCTAATTCTAAAAGATAACAATAAACCTAACCCTAAACCGAACTCTAAACCTAAACCTAACCTTAACCCTAACCATAACGCTAACCCTAACTGTAACCCTAGTTTTAACCCTAAGCTGAATACTAACACTAATCCATAACCCTAACCTTAACCCTTACCATAACCCTAACACTAAATGTAAAACTAGCCCCTAACCCTAACACTAACCCTATCCGTAATCCCTAACCCTAATCCTAACCCTAACACTAAAACTAGCCGTAACCCTAAATGTAACACCAACCCCGAACGTAACCCTAAACATAACCTTAACCATATCCTTAACACCTATCCCCTAACCCTAACCCAAACCCTAAACCTAACCATAACCCTAACACTAACACTAATGCTAAACCTAAACCCTAACCATAACCCTCACTGTAACGCTAACCCAAAACCTACCTCTAATCCCTATCCTAAACCTAACCCTAACCCTAACCCTAAATCTCACACTAACCCTAAACCTAAACCTAACCCTAAACCTAACCTTAACCCTAACCCTAACCCTAACCGTAACCCTAACACTCACCCTAACCCTATCCCTAATCGCTAACCCTAACCATAACCATAACCCAAACACTAACACCAAAACCCTAACCCTAATCATAACACAAAACTTCACTGTAACCCTAACCCTAACCCTAGCTCTAATCCTAACCTTCTAGCCCTGACACTAGCCCTAATCCTAACCCTAACCCTTACACCTAACCCTAACCCTAACATCTAACCCTAACCCTAACCCTATCCCTAACCGTAAACCTATCAATAAACTAAAGCCTAGCCCTAAAACTATCCCTAAACCTAATCCTAGAACTGAGCCTAACGCTAACTCTAACTGTAAACTTAAAACTAATCCATAACCATAACCCGAACCAAAACCCTAAAACTCACTCTAACCCTATCCCTAATCCCTAACCCTAACACAGACACTAACACCGAAACCCTAACCCTAAACCTAACCCGAACCCTAATCCTAAACTTAACCCTAACCGTAACCCTAAGCCTTAACTTAACCCTAAAACTAACATGAACCCAAATTCATAACCCTAAACCTAACTCTAAACCTAACCCTAATCCCTATCCCTAACGATAAGCCTAAACCTAACCCTAAACCTAAACCCTATCCCTAATCGATAACCCTATCTATAACCGTAACCCAAACACTAACTCCAAAACCCTAACCCTAATCATAACACAACCCTAGTTCTAATCCTAACCTTCTAACTCTAACTCTAACCCTAATATTAAACCGAACCCTAACACTAACACCTACCCCTAACCCTAACCCCTAACCCTAACCCTAACCCTATCCCTAACCGTAAACCTAATGCTAACCCTATTCCTAACCCTAAACCTATCAATAAACGGAACCCTAGCCCTAAAACTATCCCTAACCCTAATCCTAGAACTGAGCCTAAAACTAACTCTAACTGTAAACGTAACAGTAATCCATAACCCTAACCCTAACCCTACCCCTAAACTCACTCTAACACTGTCCCTAATTCCTAACTCTAACTCTAATCCTAACGCAAACAGTAACCCCGAAACCCTAACCCTAAACCTAACCCTAACATTAATCCTAATCTTCTAACCCTAACCCTAACCCTAGCCCTTACCCTATCGCTAAAACTAATCCTAACCCGAAACCCTAACCCTAACCCGAAGCCTAACACTAACACCTAACCCTAACCATAACCCTATCATTAAATCTAAACTTAATGCTAACCCTGTCCCTAACCCTAACCCAGACAATAAACCTAACCCTAAACCTAATCATAATACTGAGCCTAACACTAACCCTAAGCCTAACCCTAACCCTAAGTTCTAACTCTAACCCTAACCAGAACAGTAACCCTAGTCCATAACCCTAACATTAACCTTTACAATAACCCTAACCCTAACCGTAACACTAACCCCTAAGCCTGACCCTAACCTTATTCCTAATCCCTAAGCCTAGCTCTAACAATAACACTAACCCTAACCATAACCCTAAACATAACTGTAAACCTAACCATAACCATAACCATATTCTTATCACCTAACCCATAACCCTAACCAAAACCCGAACCCTAAACCTAACCCTAAACCTAATAGTAACCCTGAACCTATCAGTCTTCCGAAGCCTAACCCTGACCCTATCCCTAACACCTAACCCCTAAACCTAACCCTAACCTGCCCCTAACCCTAACCTTAAACGTAACCGTAAACCTAACCCTAACCCTAACCCTAACCCTAACCCTAACCATTACCCTAACACTAACACTAATCCTAAACTCTAACCCTAACACTTTCCCAAACCCTAACCCTAAACTGTAAAACCAAACCCTAACCCTAACACAAACCATAACCCAAAATCTAAACCTAACCCTAACCTAAATCCTAACCCTAACCCTAACCCTAAACCATAACAATAACCCTAACCCTAACCGTAACCCTAACCCTAACACTAACTTCTAACCTTAACCCTAACCCTAATCATAAACCTAAGACTAAATCTCACCCTAAACAATAACACTAACCCTAAACGTAACCCTAACCCTAAACCTAAACCATATCATAACCCTAAACCTAACACTAAACCTAACCCAAAACCTAACCCTAAAACTAAACCTAATTCTAAAACCTAACCCTAAGCCTAACACTAAGCCTAAGTCTAAAACTAACCATAACCCTAACCTCAACCTTAACCCCAAACCCAACCCTATCACTAAACCTGACCCTAAACCTAACCCTAATCTAACCCTAACCCTAACCATAACCCTAAACTTTACCTTTACCCTAAACTCTAACCCTAATGCTAACCCTAACCCTAATCTCTAATTCTAAAAGATAACAATAAACCTAACCCTAAACCGAACTCTAAACCTAAACCTAACCTTAACCCTAACCATAACGCTAACCCTAACTGTAACCCTAGTTTTAACCCTAAGCTGAATACTAACACTAATCCATAACCCTAACCTTAACCCTTACCATAACCCTAACACTAAATGTAAAACTAGCCCCTAACCCTAACACTAACCCTATCCGTAATCCCTAACCCTAATCCTAACCCTAACACTAAAACTAGCCGTAACCCTAAATGTAACACCAACACCGAACGTAACCCTAAACATAACCTTAACCATATCCTTAACACCTAACCCCTAACCCTAACCCAAACCCTAAACCTAACCATAACCCTAACACTAACACTAATGCTAACCCTAAACCCTAACCACAACCCTCACCCTAATGCTAACCCAAAACCTACCTCTAATCCCTATCCTAAACCTAACCCTAACCCTAACCCTAAAACTCACACTAACCCTAACCCTAAACCTAACCCTAAACCTAACCTTAACCCTAACCCTAACCCTAACCGTAACCCTAACACTCACCCTAACCCTATCCCTAATCGCTAACCGTAACCATAACCATAACCCAAACACTAACACCAAAACCCTAACCCTAATCATAACACAAAACCTCACTGTAACCCTAACCCTAACCCTAGCTCTAATCCTAACCTTCTAGCCCTGACACTAGCCCTAATCCTAACCCTAACCCTAACACCTAACCCTAACCCTAACACCTAACCCTAACCCTAACCCTATCCCTAACCGTAAACCTATTAATAAACTAAAGCCTAGCCCTAAAACTATCCCTAAACCTAATCCTAGAACTGAGCCTAACGCTAACTCTAACTGTAAACTTAAAACTAATCCATAACCATAACCCTAAACAAAACCCTAAAACTCACTCTAACCCTATCCCTAATCCCTAACCCTAACCCTAACCCTAACACAGACACTAACACCGAAACCCTAACCCTAAACCTAACTCGAACCCTAATCCTAAACTTAACCCTAACCGTAACCCTAAGCCTTACCTTAACCCTAAAACTAACACGAACCCAAATTCATAACCCTAAACCTAACTCTAAACCTAACCCTAATCCCTAACCCTAACGATAAGCCTAAACCTAACCCTAAACCTAAACCCTATCCCTAATCGATAACCCTAACTATAACCATAACCCAAACACTAACTCCAAAACCCTAACCCTAATCATAACACAACCCTAGCTCTAATCCTTACCTTCTAACTCTAACCCTAACCCTAATATTAAACCGAACCCTAACACTAACACCTACCCCTAACCCTAACCCCTAACCCTAACCCTAACCCTATCCCTAACCGTAAACCTAATGCTAACCCTATCCCTAACCCTAAACCTATCAATAAACCGAACCCTAGCCCTAAAACTATCCCTAACCCTAATCCTAGAACTGAGCCTAAAACTAACTCTAACTGTAAACGTAACAGTAATCCATAACCCTAACCCTAACCCTACCCCTAAACTCACTCTAACACTGTCCCTAATTCCTAACTCTAACTCTAATCCTAACGCAAACAGTAACCCCGAAACCCTAACCCTAAACCTAACCCTAACATTAATCCTAATCTTCTAACCCTAACCCTAACCCTAGCCCTTACCCTAACGCTAAAACTAATCCTAACCCGAAACCCTAACCCTAACCCGAAGCCTAACACTAACACCTAACCCTAACCATAACCCTATCATTAAATCTAAACTTAATGCTAACCCTGTCCCTAACCCTAACCCAGACAATAAACCTAACCCTAAACCTAAAACTATCCCTAACCCTAATCATAATACTGAGCCTAACACTAACCCTAAGCCTAACCCTAACCCTAAGTTCTAACTCTAACCCTAACCAGAACAGTAACCCTAGTCCATAACCCTAACATTAACCTTTACAATAACCCTAACCCTAACCGTAACACTAACCCCTAAGCCTGACCTTAACCTTATCCCTAATCCCTAAGCCTAGCTCTAACAATAACACTAACCCTAACCATAACCTAAACATAACTGTAAACCTAACCCTAACCATAACCATATTCTTATCACCTAACCCATAACCCTAACCAAAACCCGAACCCTAAACCTAACCCTAAACCTAATAGTAACCCTGAACCTATCAGTCTTCCGAAGCCTAACCCTGACCCTATCCCTAACACCTAAACCCGAAACCTAACCCTAACCTGCCCTTAACCCTAACCTTAAACGTAACCGTAAACCTAACCCTAACCCTAACCCTAACCCTAACCCTAACCCTAACCATTACCCTAACACTAACACTAATCCTAAACTCTAACCCTAACACTTACCCAAACCTTAACCCTAAACTGTAAAACCAAACCCTAACCCTAACACAAACCATAACCCAAAATCTAAACCTAACCCTAACCTAAATCCTAACCCTAACCCTAACCCTAACCCATAACAATAACCCTAACCCTAACCGTAACCCTAACCCTAACACTAACTTCTAACCTTAACCCTAACCCTAATCATAACCCTAAGACTAAATCTCACCCTAAACAATAACACTAACCCTAAACGTAACCCTAAACCTAAACCTAAACCATATCATAACCCTAAACCTAACACTAAACCTAACCCAAAACCTAACCCTAAAACGAAACCTAATCCTAAAACCTAACCCTAACCCTAACACTAAGCCTAACTCTAAAACTAACCATAACCCTAACCTTAACCTTAACTCTAAACCCAACCCTATCCCTAAACTGACCCTAAACCTAACCCTAATATAAACCTAACCCTAACCATAAACCTAAACTTTACCTTTACCCTAAACTCTAACCCTAATGCTAACCCTAACCCTAATCTCTAATTCTAAAAGATAACAATAAACCTAACCCTAAACCGAACTCTAAACCTAAACCTAACCTTAAACCTAACCATAACGCTAACCTTAACTGTAACCCTAGTTTTAACCCTAAGCTGAATACTAACACTAATCCATAACCCTAACCTTAACCCTTACCATAACCCTAACACTAAATGTAAAACTAGCCCCTAACCCTAACACTAACCCTATCCGTAATCCCTAACCCTAATCCTAACCCTAACACTAAAACTAGCCGTAACCCTAAATGTAACACCAACACCGAACGTAACCCTAAACATAACCTTAACCATATCCTTAACACCTAACCCCTAACCCTAACCCAAACCCTAAACCTAACCATAACCCTAACACTAACACTAAGGCTTAACCTAAACCCTAACCATAACCCTCCCCTAACGCTAACCCAAAACCTACCTCTAATTCCTATCCTAAACGTAACCCTAACTCTAACCCTAAACCTCACACTAACCCTAAACCTAAACCTAACCCTAAACCTAACCTTAACCCTAACCCTTACCCTAACTGTAACCCTAACACTCACCCTAACCCTATCCCTAATCGCTAACCGTAACCATAACCATAACCCAAACACTAACACCAAAACCCTAACCCTAATCATAACACAAAACCTCACTGTAACCCTAACCCTAACAATAGCTCTAATCCTAACCTTCTAGCCCTGACGCTAGCCCTAATCCTAACCCTAACCCTAACACCTAACCCTAACCCTAACACCTAACCCTAACCCTAACCCTATCCCTAACCGTAAACCTATCAATAAACTAAAGCCTAGCCCTAAAACTATCCCTAAACCTAATCCTAGAACTGAGCCTAACGCTAACTCTAACTGTAAACTTAAAACTAATCCATAACCATAACCCTAACCAAAACCCTAAAACTCACTCTAACCCTATCCCTAATCCCTAACCCTAACCCTAACCGTAATACAGACACTAACACCGAAACCCTAACCCTAAACCTAACCCGAACCCTAATCCTAAACTTAACCATAACCGTAACCCTAAGCCTTACCTTAACCCTAAAACTAACACGAACCCAAATTTATAACCCTAAACCTAACTCTAAACCTAACCCTAATCCCTAACCCTAACGATAAGCCTAAACCTAACCCTAAACCTAAACCCTATCCCTAATCGATAACCCTAACTATAACCATAACCCAAACACTAACTCCAAAACCCTAACCCTAATCATAACACAACCCTAGCTCTAATCCTAACCTTCTAACTCTAACCCTAACCCTAATATTAAACCGAACCCTAACACTAACACCTACCCCTAACCCTAACCCCTAACCCTAACCCTAACCCTATCCCTAACAGTAAACCTAATGCAAACCCTATCCCTAACCCTAAACCTATCAATAAACCGAACCCTAGCCCTAAAACTATCCCTAACCCTAATCCTAGAACTGAGGCTAAAACTAACTCTAACTGTAAACGTAACAGTAATCCATAACCCTAACCCTAACCCTACCCCTAAACTCACTCTAACACTGTCCCTAATTCCTAACTCTAACTCTAATCCTAACGCAAACAGTAACCCCGAAACCCTAACCCAAAACCTAACCCTAACATTAATCCTAATCTTCTAACCCTAACCCTAACCCTAGCCCTTACCCTAACGCTAAAACTCATCCTAACCCGAAACCCTAACCCTAACCCGAAGCCTAACACTAACACCTAACCCTAACCATAACCCTATCATTAAATCTAAACTTAATGCTAACCCTGTCCCTAACCCTAACCCAGACAATTAACCTAACCCTAAACCTAAAACTATCCCTAACCCTAATCATAATACTGAGCCTAACACTAACCCTAAGCCTAACCCTAACCCTAAGTTCTAACTCTAACCCTAACCAGAACAGTAACCCTAGTCCATAACCCTAACATTAACCTTTACAATAACCCTAACCCTAACCGTAACACTAACCCCTAAGCCTGACCCTAACCTTATCCCTAATCCCTAAGCCTAGCTCTAACAATAACACTAACCCTAACCATAACCCTAAACATAACTGTAAACCTAACCCTAACCATAACCATATTCTTATCACCTAACCCATAACCCTAACCAAAACCCGAACCCTAAACCTAACCCTAAACCTAATAGTAACCCTGAACCTATCAGTCTTCCGAAGCCTAACCCTGACCCTATCCCTAACACCTAACCCCTAAACCTAACCCTAACCTGCCCCTAACCCTAACCTTAAACGTAACCGTAAATCTAACCCTAACCCTAACCCTAACCCTAACCATTACCCTAACACTAACACTAATCCTAAACTCTAACCCTAACACTTACCCTAACCCTAACCCTAAACTGTAAAACCAAACCCTAACCCTAACACAAACCATAACCCAAAATCTAAACCTAACCCTAACCTAAATCCTAACCCTAACCCTAACCGTAACCCATAACAATAACCCTAACCCTAACCGTAACCCTAACCCTAACACTAACTTCTAACCTTAACCCTAACCCTAATCATAACCCTAAGACTAAATCTCACCCTAAACAATAACACTAACCCTAAACGTAACCCTAACCCTAAACCTAAACCATATCATAACCCTAAACCTAACACTAAACCTAACCCAAAACCTAACCCTAAAACGAAACCTAATCCTAAAACCTAACCCTAACCCTAACACTAAGCCTAACTCTAAAACTAACCATAACCCTAACCTCAACCTTAACCCCAAACCCAACCCTATCACTAAACCTGACCCTAAACCTAACCCTAATCTAACCCTAACCCTAACCATAACCCTAAACTTTACCTTTACCCTAAACTCTAACCCTAATGCTAACCCTAACCCTAATCTCTAATTCTAAAAGATAACAATAAACCTAACCCTAAACCGAACTCTAAACCTAAACCTAACCTTAACCCTAACCATAACGCTAACCCTAACTGTAACCCTAGTTTTAACCCTAAGCTGAATACTAACACTAATCCATAACCCTAACCTTAACCCTTACCATAACCCTAACACTAAATGTAAAACTAGCCCCTAACCCTAACACTAACCCTATCCGTAATCCCTAACCCTAATCCTAACCCTAACACTAAAACTAGCTGTAACCCTAAATGTAACACCAACACCGAACGTAACCCTAAACATAACCTTAACCATATCCTTAACACCTAACCCCTAACCCTAACCCAAACCCTAAACCTAACCATAACCCTAACACTAACACTAATGCTAACCCAAAACCCTAACCACAACCCTCACCCTAATGCTAACCCAAAACCTACCTCTAATCCCTATCCTAAACCTAACCCTAACCCTAACTCTAAACCTCACACTAACCCTAAACCTAAACCTAACCCTAAACCTAACCTTAACCCTAACCCTAACCCTAACCGTAACCCTAACACTCACCCTAACCCTATCCCTAATCGCTAACCCTAACCATAACCATAACCCAAACACTAACACCAAAACCCTAACCCTAATCATAACACAAAACCTCACTGTAACACTAACCCTAACCCTAGCTCTAATCCTAACCTTCTAGCCCTGACACTAGCCCTAATCCTAACCCTAACCCTAACACCTAACCCTAACCCTAACACCTAACCCTAACCCTAACCATATCCCTAACCGTAAACCTATCAATAAACTAAAGCCTAGCCCTAAAACTATCCCTAAACCTAATCCTAGAACTGAGCCTAACGCTAACTCTAACTGTAAACTTAAAACTAATCCATAACCATAACCCTAACCAAAACCCTAAAACTCACTCTAACCCTATCCCTAATCCCTAACCCTAACCCTAACCCTAACACAGACACTAACACCGAAACCCTAACCCTAAACCTAACCCGAACCCTAATCCTAAACTTAACCCTAACCGTAACCCTAAGCCTTACCTTAACCCTAAAACTAACACGAACCCAAATTCATAACCCTAAACCTAACTCTAAACCTAACCCTAATCCCTAACCCTAACGATAAGCCTAAACCTAACCCTAAACCTAAACCCTATCCCTAATCGATAACCCTAACTATAACCATAACCCAAACACTAACTCCAAAACCCTAACCCGAATCATAACACAACCCTAGCTCTAATCCTAACCTTCTAACTCTAACCCTAACCCTAATATTAAACCGAACCCTAACACTAACACCTACCCCTAACCCTAACCCCTAACCCTAACCCTAACCCTATCCCTAACAGTAAACCTAATGCAAACCCTATCCCTAACCCTAAACCTATCAATAAACCGAACCCTAGCCCTAAAACTATCCCTAACCCTAATCCTAGAACTGAGCCTAAAACTAACTCTAACTGTAAACGTAACAGTAATCCATAACCCTAACCCTAACCCTACCCCTAAACTCACTCTAACACTGTCCCTAATTCCTAACTCTAACTCTAATCCTAACGCAAACAGTAACCCCGAAACCCTAACCCTAAACCTAACCCTAACATTAATCCTAATCTTCTAACCCTAACCCTAACCCTAGCCCTTACCCTAACGCTAAAACTAATCCTAACCCGAAACCCTAACCCTAACCATAACCCTATCATTAAATCTAAACTTAATGCTAACCCTGTCCCTAACCCTAACCCAGACAATAAACCTAACCCTAAACCTAAAACTATCCCTAACCCTAATCATAATACTGAGCCTACCACTAACCCTAAGCCTAACCCTAACCCTAAGTTCTAACTCTAACCCTAACCAGAACAGTAACCCTAGTCCATAACCCTAACATTAACCTTTACATTAACCCTAACCCTAACCGTAACACTAACCCCTAAGCCTGACCCTAACCTTATCCCTAATCCCTAAGCCTAGCTCTAACAATAACACTAACCCTAACCATAACCCTAAACATAACTGTAAACCTAACCATAACCATAACCATATTCTTATCACCTAACCCATAACCCTAACCAAAACCCGAACCCTAAACCTAACCCTAAACCTAATAGTAACCCTGAACCTATCAGTCTTCCGAAGCCTAACCCTGACCCTATCCCTAACACCTAAACCCGAAACCT
Organism: Cavia porcellus; assembly: GCF_034190915.1. Classification (NCBI taxonomy): domain Eukaryota; kingdom Metazoa; phylum Chordata; class Mammalia; order Rodentia; family Caviidae; genus Cavia; species Cavia porcellus. The sequence continues at coordinate 65,852 of NW_026947829.1, forward strand.
AACCCTAACCTGCCCCTAACCCTAACCTTAAACATAACCGTAAACCTAACCCTAACCCTAACCCTAACCCTAACCCTAACCATTACCCTAACACTAACACTAATCCTAAACTCTAACCCTAACACTTACCCAAACACTAACCCTAAACTGTAAAACCAAACCCTAACCCTAACACAAACCATAACCCAAAATCTAAACCTAACCCTAACCTAAATCGTAACCCTAACCCTAACCCTAACCCATAACAATAACCCTAACCCTAACCGTAACCCTAACCCTAACACTAACTTCTAACCTTAACCCTAACCCTAATCATAACCCTAAGACTAAATCTCACCCTAAACAATAACACTAACCCTAAACGTAACCCTAACCCTAAACCTAAACCATATCATAACCCTAAACCTAACACTAAACCTAACCCAAAACCTAACCCTAAAACGAAACCTAATCCTAAAACCTAACCCTAACCCTAACACTAAGCCTAACTCTAAAACTAACCATAACCCTAACCTCAACCTTAACCCCAAACCCAACCCTATCACTAAACCTGACCCTAAACCTAACCCTAATCTAACCCTAACCCTAACCATAACCCTAAACTTTACCTTTACCCTAAACTCTAACCCTAATGCTAACCCTAACCCTAATCTCTAATTCTAAAAGATAACAATAAACCTAACCCTAAACCGAACTCTAAACCTAAACCTAACCTTAACCCTAACCATAACGCTAACCCTAACTGTAACCCTAGTTTTAACCCTAAGCTGAATACTAACACTAATCCATAACCCTAACCTTAACCCTTACCATAACCCTAACACTAAATGTAAAACTAGCCCCTAACCCTAACACTAACCCTATCCGTAATCCCTAACCCTAATCCTAACCCTAACACTAAAACTAGCCGTAACCCTAAATGTAACACCAACACCGAACGTAACTCTAAACATAACCTTAACCATATCCTTAACACCTAACCCCTAACCCTAACCCAAACCCTAAACCTAATCATAACCCTAACACTAACACTAATGCTAACCCTAAACCCGAATCACAACCCTCGCCCTAATGCTAACCCAAAACCTACCTCTAATCCCTATCCTAAACCTAACCCTAACCCTAACCCTAAACCTCACACTAACCCTAAACCTAAACCTAACCCTAAACCTAACCTTAACCCTAACCCTAACCCTAACCGTAACCCTAACACTCACCCTAACCCTATCCCTAATCGCTAACCCTAACCATAACCATAACCCAAACACTAACACCAAAACCCTAACCCTAATCATAACACAAAACCTCACTGTAACCCTAACCCTAACCCTAGCTCTAATCCTAACCTTCTAGCCCTGACACTAGCCCTAATCCTAACCCTAACCCTAACACCTAACCCTAACCCTAACACCTAACCCTAACCCTAACCCTATCCCTAACCGTAAACCTATCAATAAACTAAAGCCTAGCCCTAAAACTATCCCTAAACCTAATCCTAGAACTGAGCCTAACGCTAACTCTAACTGTAAACTTAAAACTAATCCATAACCATAACCCTAAACAAAACCCTAAAACTCACTCTAACCCTATCCCTAATCCCTAACCCTAACCCTAACCCTAACACAGACACTAACACCGAAACCCTAACCCTAAACCTAACTCGAACCCTAATCCTAAACTTAACCCTAACCGTAACCCTAAGCCTTACCTTAACCCTAAAACTAACACGAACCCAAATTCATAACCCTAAACCTAACTCTAAACCTAACCCTAATCCCTAACCCTAACGATAAGCCTAAACCTAACCCTAAACCTAAACCCTATCCCTAATCGATAACCCTAACTATAACCATAACCCAAACACTAACTCCAAAACCCTAACCCTAATCATAACACAACCCTAGCTCTAATCCTAACCTTCTCACTCTAACCCTAACCCTAATATTAAACCGAACCCTAACACTAACACCTACCCCTAACCCTAACCCCTAACCCTAACCCTAACCCTATCCCTAACCGTAAACCTAATGCTAACCCTATCCCTAACCCTAAACCTATCAATAAACCGAACCCTAGCCCTAAAACTATCCCTAACCCAGTCCTAGAACTGAGCCTAAAACTAACTATAACTGTAAACGTAACAGTAATCCATAACCCTAACCCTAACCCTACCCCTAAACTCACTCTAACACTGTCCCTAATTCCTAACTCTAACTCTAATCCTAACGCAAACAGTAACCCCGAAACCCTAACCCTAAACCTAACCCTAACATTAATCCTAATCTTCTAACCCTAACCCTAACCCTAGCCCTTACCCTAACGCTAAAACTAATCCTAACCCGAAACCCTAACCCTAACCCGAAGCCTAACACTAACACCTAACCCTAACCATAACCCTATCATTAAATCTAAACTTAATGCTAACCCTGTCCCTAACCCTAACCCAGACAATAAACCTAACCCTAAACCTAAAACTATCCCTAACCCTAATCATAATACTGAGCCTAACACTAACCCTAAGCCTAACCCTAACCCTAAGTTCTAACTCTAACCCTAACCAGAACAGTAACCCTAGTCCATAACCCTAACATTAACCTTTACAATAACCCTAACCCTAACCGTAACACTAACCCCTAAGCCTGACCCTAACCTTATCCCTAATCCCTAAGCCTAGCTCTAACAATAACACTAACCCTAACCATAACCCTAAACATAACTGTAAACCTAACCCTAACCATAACCATATTCTTATAACCTAACCCATAACCCTAACCAAAACCCGAACCCTAAACCTAACCCTAAACCTAATAGTAACCCTGAACCTATCAGTCTTCCGAAGCCTAACCCTGACCCTATCCCTAACACCTAAACCCGAAACCTAACCCTAACCTGCCCCTAACCCTAACCTTAAACGTAATCGTAAACCTAACCCTAACCCTAACCCTAACCCTAACCCTAACCATTACCCTAACACTAACACTAATCCTAAACTCTAACCCTAACACTTACCCAAACCCTAACCCTAAACTGTAAAACCAAACCCTAACCCTAACACAAACCATAACCCAAAATCTAAACCTAACCCTAACCTAAATCCTAACCCTAACCCTAACCCTAACCCATAACAATAACCCTAACCCTAACCGTAACCCTAACCCTAACACTAACTTCTAACCTTAACCCTAACCCTAATCATAACCCTAAGACTAAATCTCACCCTAAACAATAACACTAACCCTAAACGTAACCCTAACCCTAAACCTAAACCATATCATAACCCTAAACCTAACACTAAACCTAACCCAAAACCTAACCCTAAAACGAAACCTAATCCTAAAACCTAACCCTAACCCTAACACTAAGCCTAACTCTAAAACTAACCATAACCCTAACCTTAACCTTAACTCTAAACCCAACCCTATCCCTAAACCTGACCCTAAACCTAACCCTAATATAAACCTAACCCTAACCATAACCCTAAACTTTACCTTTACCCTAAACTCTAACCCTAATGCTAACCCTAACCCTAATCTCTAATTCTAAAAGATAACAATAAACCTAACCCTAAACCGAACTCTAAACCTAAACCTAACCTTAAACCTAACCATAACGCTAACCTTAACTGTAACCCTAGTTTTAACCCTAAGCTGAATACTAACACTAATCCATAACCCTAACCTTAACCCTTACCATAACCCTAACACTAAATGTAAAACTAGCCCCTAACCCTAACACTAACCCTATCCGTAATCCCTAACCCTAATCCTAACCCTAACACTAAAACTAGCCGTAACCCTAAATGTAACACCAACACCGAACGTAACCCTAAACATAACCTTAACCATATTCTTAACACCTAACCCCTAACCCTAACCCAAACCCTAAACCTAACCATAACCCTAACACTAACACTAATGCTTAACCTAAACCCTAACCATAACCCTCACCCTAACGCTAACCCAAAACCTACCTCTAATCCCTATCCTAAACCTAACCCTAACCATAACCCTAAATCTCACACTAACCCTAAACCTAAACCTAACCCTAAACCTAACCTTAACCCTAACCCTAACCCTAACCGTAACCCTAACACTCACCCTAACCCTATCCCTAATCGCTAACCCTAACCATAACCATAACCCAAACACTAACACCAAAACCCTAACCCTAATCATAACACAAAACCTCACTGTAACCCTAACCCTAACAATAGCTCTAATCCTAACCTTCTAGCCCTGACGCTAGCCCTAATCCTAACCCTAACCCTAACACCTAACCCTAACCCTAACACCTAACCCTAACCCTAACGCTATCCCTAACCGTAAACCTATCAATAAACTAAAGCCTAGCCCTAAAACTATCCCTAAACCTAATCCTAGAACTGAGCCTAACGCTAACTCTAACTGTAAACTTAAAACTAATCCATAACCATAACCCTAACCAAAACCCTAAAACTCACTCTAACCCTATCCCTAATCCCTAACCCTAACCCTAACCGTAATACAGACACTAACACCGAAACCCTAACCCTAAACCTAACCCGAACCCTAATCCTAAACTTAACCCTAACCGTAACCCTAAGCCTTACCTTAACCCTAAAACTAACACGAACCCAAATTCATAACCCTAAACCTAACTCTAAACCTAACCCTAATCCCTAACCCTAACGATAAGCCTAAACCTAACCCTAAACCTAAACCCTATCCCTAATCGATAACCCTAACTATAACCATAACCCAAACACTAACTCCAAAACCCTAACCCTAATCATAACACAACCCTAGCTCTAATTATAACCTTCTAACTCTAACCCTAACCCTAATATTAAACCGAACCCTAACACTAACACCTACCCCTAACCCTAACCCCTAACCCTAACCCTAACCCTATCCCTAACCGTAAACCTAATGCAAACCCTATCCCTAACCCTAAACCTGTCAATAAACCGAACCCTAGCCCTAAAACTATCCCTAACCCTAATCCTAGAACTGAGCCTAAAACTAACTCTAACTGTAAACGTAACAGTAATCCATAACCCTAACCCTAACCCTACCCCTAAACTCACTCTAACACTGTCCCTAATTCCTAACTCTAACTCTAATCCTAACGCAAACAGTAACCCCGAAACCCTAACCCTAAACCTAACCCTAACATTAATCCTAATCTTCTAACCCTAACCCTAACCCTAGCCCTTACCCTAACGCTAAAACTAATCCTAACCCGAAACCCTAACCCTAACCCGAAGCCTAACACTAACACCTAACCCTAACCATAACCCTATCATTAAATCTAAACTTAATGCTAACCCTGTCCCTAACCCTAACCCAGACAATAAACCTAACCCTAAACCTAAAACTATCCCTAACCCTAATCATAATACTGAGCCTAACACTAACCCTAAGCCTAACCCTAACCCTAAGTTCTAACTCTAACCCTAACCAGAACAGTAACCCTAGTCCATAACCCTAACATTAACCTTTACATTAACCCTAACCCTAACCGTAACACTAACCCCTAAGCCTGACCCTAACCTTATCCCTAATCCCTAAGCCTAGCTCTAACAATAACACTAACCCTAACCATAACCCTAAACATAACTGTAAACCTAACCATAACCATAACCATATTCTTATCACCTAACCCATAACCCTAACCAAAACCCGAACCCTAAACCTAACCCTAAACCTAATAGTAACCCTGAACCTATCAGTCTTCCGAAGCCTAACCCTGACCCTATCCCTAACACCTAAACCCGAAACCTAACCCTAACCTGCCCCTAACCCTAACCTTAAACATAACCGTAAACCTAACCCTAACCCTAACCCTAACCCTAACCCTAACCATTACCCTAACACTAACACTAATCCTAAACTCTAACCCTAACACTTACCCAAACACTAACCCTAAACTGTAAAACCAAACCCTAACCCTAACACAAACCATAACCCAAAATCTAAACCTAACCCTAACCTAAATCCTAACCCTAACCCTAACCCTAACCCATAACAATAACCCTAACCCTAACCGTAACCCTAACCCTAACACTAACTTCTAACCTTAACACTAACCCTAATCATAACCCTAAGACTAAATCTCACCCTAAACAATAACACTAACCCTAAACGTAACCCTAACCCTAAACCTAAACCATATCATAACCCTAAACCTAACACTAAACCTAACCCAAAACCTAACCCTAAAACGAAACCTAATCCTAAAACCTAACCCTAACCCTAACACTAAGCCTAACTCTAAAACTAACCATAACCCTAACCTCAACCTTAACCCCAAACCCAACCCTATCACTAAACCTGACCCTAAACCTAACCCTAATCTAACCCTAACCCTAACCATAACCCTAAACTTTACCTTTACCCTAAACTCTAACCCTAATGCTAACCCTAACCCTAATCTCTAATTCTAAAAGATAACAATAAACCTAACCCTAAACCGAACTCTAAACCTAAACCTAACCTTAACCCTAACCATAACGCTAACCCTAACTGTAACCCTAGTTTTAACCCTAAGCTGAATACTAACACTAATCCATAACCCTAACCTTAACCCTTACCATAACCCTAACACTAAATGTAAAACTAGCCCCTAACCCTAACACTAACCCTATCCGTAATCCCTAACCCTAATCCTAACCCTAACACTAAAACTAGCCGTAACCCTAAATGTAACACCAACACCGAACGTAACTCTAAACATAACCTTAACCATATCCTTAACACCTAACCCCTAACCCTAACCCACACCCTAAACCTAATCATAACCCTAACACTAACACTAATGCTAACCCTAAACCCGAATCACAACCCTCGCCCTAATGCTAAGCCAAAACCTACCTCTAATCCCTATCCTAAACCTAACCCTAACCCTAACCCTAAACCTCACACTAACCCTAAACCTAAACCTAACCCTAAACCTAACCTTAACCCTAACCCTAACCCTAACCGTAACCCTAACACTCACCCTAACCCTATCCCTAATCGCTAACCCTAACCATAACCATAACCCAAACACTAACACCAAAACCCTAACCCTAATCATAACACAAAACCTCACTGTAACCCTAACCCTAACCCTAGCTCTAATCCTAACCTTCTAGCCCTGACACTAGCCCTAATCCTAACCCTAACCCTAACACCTAACCCTAACCCTAACACCTAACCCTAACCCTAACCCTATCCCTAACCGTAAACCTATCAATAAACTAAAGCCTAGCCCTAAAACTATCCCTAAACCTAATCCTAGAACTGAGCCTAACGCTAACTCTAACTGTAAACTTAAAACTAATCCATAACCATAACCCTAAACAAAACCCTAAAACTCACTCTAACCCTATCCCTAATCCCTAACCCTAACCCTAACCCTAACACAGACACTAACACCGAAACCCTAACCCTAAACCTAACTCGAACCCTAATCCTAAACTTAACCCTAACCGTAACCCTAAGCCTTACCTTAACCCTAAAACTAACACGAACCCAAATTCATAACCCTAAACCTAACTCTAAACCTAACCCTAATCCCTAACCCTAACGATAAGACTAAACCTAACCCTAAACCTAAACCCTATCCCTAATCGATAACCCTAACTATAACCATAACCCAAACACTAACTCCAAAACCCTAACCCTAATCATAACACAACCCTAGCTCTAATCCTAACCTTCTCACTCTAACCCTAACCCTAATATTAAACCGAACCCTAACACTAACACCTACCCCTAACCCTAACCCCTAACCCTAACCCTAACCCTATCCCTAACCGTAAACCTAATGCTAACCCTATCCCTAACCCTAAACCTATCAATAAACCGAACCCTAGCCCTAAAACTATCCCTAACCCAGTCCTAGAACTGAGCCTAAAACTAACTATAACTGTAAACGTAACAGTAATCCATAACCCTAACCCTAACCCTACCCCTAAACTCACTCTAACACTGTCCCTAATTCCTAACTCTAACTCTAATCCTAACGCAAACAGTAACCCCGAAACCCTAACCCTAAACCTAACCCTAACATTAATCCTAATCTTCTAACCCTAACCCTAACCCTAGCCCTTACCCTAACGCTAAAACTAATCCTAACCCGAAACCCTAACCCTAACCCGAAGCCTAACACTAACACCTAACCCTAACCATAACCCTATCATTAAATCTAAACTTAATGCTAACCCTGTCCCTAACCCTAACCCAGACAATAAACCTAACCCTAAACCTAAAACTATCCCTAACCCTAATCATAATACTGAGCCTAACACTAACCCTAAGCCTAACCCTAACCCTAAGTTCTAACTCTAACCCTAACCAGAACAGTAACCCTAGTCCATAACCCTAACATTAACCTTTACAATAACCCTAACCCTAACCGTAACACTAACCCCTAAGCCTGACCCTAACCTTATCCCTAATCCCTAAGCCTAGCTCTAACAATAACACTAACCCTAACCATAACCCTAAACATAACTGTAAACCTAACCCTAACCATAACCATATTCTTATAACCTAACCCATAACCCTAACCAAAACCCGAACCCTAAACCTAACCCTAAACCTAATAGTAACCCTGAACCTATCAGTCTTCCGAAGCCTAACCCTGACCCTATCCCTAACACCTAAACCCGAAACCTAACCCTAACCTGCCCCTAACCCTAACCTTAAACGTAATCGTAAACCTAACCCTAACCCTAACCCTAACCCTAACCCTAACCATTACCCTAACACTAACACTAATCCTAAACTCTAACCCTAACACTTACCCAAACCCTAACCCTAAACTGTAAAACCAAACCCTAACCCTAACACAAACCATAACCCAAAATCTAAACCTAACCCTAACCTAAATCCTAACCCTAACCCTAACCCTAACCCATAACAATAACCCTAACCCTAACCGTAACCCTAACCCTAACACTAACTTCTAACCTTAACCCTAACCCTAATCATAACCCTAAGACTAAATCTCACCCTAAACAATAACACTAACCCTAAACGTAACCCTAACCCTAAACCTAAACCATATCATAACCCTAAACCTAACACTAAACCTAACCCAAAACCTAACCCTAAAACGAAACCTAATCCTAAAACCTAACCCTAACCCTAACACTAAGCCTAACTCTAAAACTAACCATAACCCTAACCTTAACCTTAACTCTAAACCCAACCCTATCCCTAAACCTGACCCTAAACCTAACCCTAATATAAACCTAACCCTAACCATAACCCTAAACTTTACCTTTACCCTAAACTCTAACCCTAATGCTAACCCTAACCCTAATCTCTAATTCTAAAAGATAACAATAAACCTAACCCTAAACCGAACTCTAAACCTAAACCTAACCTTAAACCTAACCATAACGCTAACCTTAACTGTAACCCTAGTTTTAACCCTAAGCTGAATACTAACACTAATCCATAACCCTAACCTTAACCCTTACCATAACCCTAACACTAAATGTAAAACTAGCCCCTAACCCTAACACTAACCCTATCCGTAATCCCTAACCCTAATCCTAACCCTAACACTAAAACTAGCCGTAACCCTAAATGTAACACCAACACCGAACGTAACCCTAAACATAACCTTAACCATATTCTTAACACCTAACCCCTAACCCTAACCCAAACCCTAAACCTAACCATAACCCTAACACTAACACTAATGCTTAACCTAAACCCTAACCATAACCCTCACCCTAACGCTAACCCAAAACCTACCTCTAATCCCTATCCTAAACCTAACCCTAACCATAACCCTAAATCTCACACTAACCCTAAACCTAAACCTAACCCTAAACCTAACCTTAACCCTAACCCTAACCCTAACCGTAACCCTAACACTCACCCTAACCCTATCCCTAATCGCTAACCCTAACCATAACCATAACCCAAACACTAACACCAAAACCCTAACCCTAATCATAACACAAAACCTCACTGTAACCCTAACCCTAACAATAGCTCTAATCCTAACCTTCTAGCCCTGACGCTAGCCCTAATCCTAACCCTAACCCTAACACCTAACCCTAACCCTAACACCTAACCCTAACCCTAACGCTATCCCTAACCGTAAACCTATCAATAAACTAAAGCCTAGCCCTAAAACTATCCCTAAACCTAATCCTAGAACTGAGCCTAACGCTAACTCTAACTGTAAACTTAAAACTAATCCATAACCATAACCCTAACCAAAACCCTAAAACTCACTCTAACCCTATCCCTAATCCCTAACCCTAACCCTAACCGTAATACAGACACTAACACCGAAACCCTAACCCTAAACCTAACCCGAACCCTAATCCTAAACTTAACCCTAACCGTAACCCTAAGCCTTACCTTAACCCTAAAACTAACACGAACCCAAATTCATAACCCTAAACCTAACTCTAAACCTAACCCTAATCCCTAACCCTAACGATAAGCCTAAACCTAACCCTAAACCTAAACCCTATCCCTAATCGATAACCCTAACTATAACCATAACCCAAACACTAACTCCAAAACCCTAACCCTAATCATAACACAACCCTAGCTCTAATTATAACCTTCTAACTCTAACCCTAACCCTAATATTAAACCGAACCCTAACACTAACACCTACCCCTAACCCTAACCCCTAACCCTAACCCTAACCCTATCCCTAACCGTAAACCTAATGCAAACCCTATCCCTAACCCTAAACCTGTCAATAAACCGAACCCTAGCCCTAAAACTATCCCTAACCCTAATCCTAGAACTGAGCCTAAAACTAACTCTAACTGTAAACGTAACAGTAATCCATAACCCTAACCCTAACCCTACCCCTAAACTCACTCTAACACTGTCCCTAATTCCTAACTCTAACTCTAATCCTAACGCAAACAGTAACCCCGAAACCCTAACCCTAAACCTAACCCTAACATTAATCCTAATCTTCTAACCCTAACCCTAACCCTAGCCCTTACCCTAACGCTAAAACTAATCCTAACCCGAAACCCTAACCCTAACCCGAAGCCTAACACTAACACCTAACCCTAACCATAACCCTATCATTAAATCTAAACTTAATGCTAACCCTGTCCCTAACCCTAACCCAGACAATAAACCTAACCCTAAACCTAAAACTATCCCTAACCCTAATCATAATACTGAGCCTAACACTAACCCTAAGCCTAACCCTAACCCTAAGTTCTAACTCTAACCCTAACCAGAACAGTAACCCTAGTCCATAACCCTAACATTAACCTTTACATTAACCCTAACCCTAACCGTAACACTAACCCCTAAGCCTGACCCTAACCTTATCCCTAATCCCTAAGCCTAGCTCTAACAATAACACTAACCCTAACCATAACCCTAAACATAACTGTAAACCTAACCATAACCATAACCATATTCTTATCACCTAACCCATAACCCTAACCAAAACCCGAACCCTAAACCTAACCCTAAACCTAATAGTAACCCTGAACCTATCAGTCTTCCGAAGCCTAACCCTGACCCTATCCCTAACACCTAAACCCGAAACCTAACCCTAACCTGCCCCTAACCCTAACCTTAAACATAACCGTAAACCTAACCCTAACCCTAACCCTAACCCTAACCCTAACCATTACCCTAACACTAACACTAATCCTAAACTCTAACCCTAACACTTACCCAAACCCTAACCCTAAACTGTAAAACCAAACCCTAACCCTAACACAAACCATAACCCAAAATCTAAACCTAACCCTAACCTAAATCCTAACCCTAACCCTAACCCTAACCCATAACAATAACCCTAACCCTAACCGTAACCCTAACCCTAACACTAACTTCTAACCTTAACACTAACCCTAATCATAACCCTAAGACTAAATCTCACCCTAAACAATAACACTAACCCTAAACGTAACCCTAACCCTAAACCTAAACCATATCATAACCCTAAACCTAACACTAAACCTAACCCAAAACCTAACCCTAAAACGAAACCTAATCCTAAAACCTAACCCTAACCCTAACACTAAGCCTAACTCTAAAACTAACCATAACCCTAACCTCAACCTTAACCCCAAACCCAACCCTATCACTAAACCTGACCCTAAACCTAACCCTAATCTAACCCTAACCCTAACCATAACCCTAAACTTTACCTTTACCCTAAACTCTAACCCTAATGCTAACCCTAACCCTAATCTCTAATTCTAAAAGATAACAATAAACCTAACCCTAAACCGAACTCTAAACCTAAACCTAACCTTAACCCTAACCATAACGCTAACCCTAACTGTAACCCTAGTTTTAACCCTAAGCTGAATACTAACACTAATCCATAACCCTAACCTTAACCCTTACCATAACCCTAACACTAAATGTAAAACTAGCCCCTAACCCTAACACTAACCCTATCCGTAATCCCTAACCCTAATCCTAACCCTAACACTAAAACTAGCCGTAACCCTAAATGTAACACCAACACCGAACGTAACTCTAAACATAACCTTAACCATATCCTTAACACCTAACCCCTAACCCTAACCCACACCCTAAACCTAATCATAACCCTAACACTAACACTAATGCTAACCCTAAACCCGAATCACAACCCTCGCCCTAATGCTAAGCCAAAACCTACCTCTAATCCCTATCCTAAACCTAACCCTAACCCTAACCCTAAACCTCACACTAACCCTAAACCTAAACCTAACCCTAAACCTAACCTTAACCCTAACCCTAACCCTAACCGTAACCCTAACACTCACCCTAACCCTATCCCTAATCGCTAACCCTAACCATAACCATAACCCAAACACTAACACCAAAACCCTAACCCTAATCATAACACAAAACCTCACTGTAACCCTAACCCTAACCCTAGCTCTAATCCTAACCTTCTAGCCCTGACACTAGCCCTAATCCTAACCCTAACCCTAACACCTAACCCTAACCCTAACACCTAACCCTAACCCTAACCCTATCCCTAACCGTAAACCTATCAATAAACTAAAGCCTAGCCCTAAAACTATCCCTAAACCTAATCCTAGAACTGAGCCTAACGCTAACTCTAACTGTAAACTTAAAACTAATCCATAACCATAACCCTAAACAAAACCCTAAAACTCACTCTAACCCTATCCCTAATCCCTAACCCTAACCCTAACCCTAACACAGACACTAACACCGAAACCCTAACCCTAAACCTAACTCGAACCCTAATCCTAAACTTAACCCTAACCGTAACCCTAAGCCTTACCTTAACCCTAAAACTAACACGAACCCAAATTCATAACCCTAAACCTAACTCTAAACCTAACCCTAATCCCTAACCCTAACGATAAGCCTAAACCTAACCCTAAACCTAAACCCTATCCCTAATTGATAACCCTAACTATAACCATAACCCAAACACTAACTCCAAAACCCTAACCCTAATCATAACACAACCCTAGCTCTAATCCTAACCTTCTAACTCTAACCCTAACCCTAATATTAAACCGAACCCTAACCCTAACACCTACCCCTAACCCTAACCCCTAACCCTAACCCTAACCCTATCCCTAACCGTAAACCTAATGCTAACCCTATCCCTAACCCTAAACCTATCAATAAACCGAACCCTAGCCCTAAAACTATCCCTAACCCTAATCCTAGAACTGAGCCTAAAACTAACTATAACTGTAAACGTAACAGTAATCCATAACCCTAACCCTAACCCTACCCCTAAACTCACTCTAACACTGTCCCTAATTCCTAACTCTAACTCTAATCCTAACGCAAACAGTAACCCCGAAACCCTAACCCTAAACCTAACCCTAACATTAATCCTAATCTTCTAACCCTAACCCTAACCCTAGCCCTTACCCTAACGCTAAAACTAATCCTAACCCGAAACCCTAACCCTAACCCCAAGCCTAACACTAACACCTAACCCTAACCATAACCCTATCATTAAATCTAAACTTAATGCTAACCCTGTCCCTAACCCTAACCCAGACAATAAACCTAACCCTAAACCTAAAACTATCCCTAACCCTAATCATAATACTGAGCCTAACACTAACCCTAAGCCTAACCCTAACCCTAAGTTCTAACTCTAACCCTAACCAGAACAGTAACCCTAGTCCATAACCCTAACATTAACCTTTACAATAACCCTAACCCTAACCGTAACACTAACCCCTAAGCCTGACCCTAACCTTATCCCTAATCCCTAAGCCTAGCTCTAACAATAACACTAACCCTAACCATAACCCTAAACATAACTGTAAACCTAACCCTAACCATAACCATATTCTTATCACCTAACCCATAACCCTAACCAAAACCCGAACCCTAAACCTAACCCTAAACCTAATAGTAACCCTGAACCTATCAGTCTTCCGAAGCCTAACCCTGACCCTATCCCTAACACCTAAACCCGAAACCTAACCCTAACCTGCCCCTAACCCTAACCTTAAACGTAACCGTAAACCTAACCCTAACCCTAACCCTAACCATTACCCTAACAATAACACTAATCCTAAACTCTAACCCTAACACTTACCCAAACCCTAACCCTAAACTGTAAAACCAAACCCTAACCCTAACACAAACCATAACCCAAAATCTAAACCTAACCCTAACCTAAATCCTAACACTAACCCTAACCCTAACCCATAACAATAACCCTAACCCTAACCGTAACCCTAACCCTAACACGAACTTCTAACCTTAACCCTAACCCTAATCATAACCCTAAGACTAAATCTCACCCTAAACAATAACACTAACCCTAAACGTAAACCTAACCCTAAACCTAAACCATATCATAACCCTAAACCTAACACTAAACCTAACCCAAAACCTAACCCTAAAACTAAACCTAATCCTAAAACCTAACCCTAACCCTAACACTAAGCCTAACTCTAAAACTAACCATAACCCTAACCTCAACCTTAACCCCAAACCCAACCCTATCACTAAACCTGACCCTAAACCTAACCCTAATCTAACCCTAACCCTAACCATAACCCTAAACTTTACCTTTACCCTAAACATTATCCTTAATGCTAACCCTAACCCTAATCTCTAATTCTAAAAGATAACAATAAACCTAACCCTAAACCGAATTCTAAACCTAAACCTAACCTTAACCCTAACCATAACGCTAACCCTAACTGTAACCCTAGTTTTAACCCTAAGCTGAATACTAACACTAATCCATAACCCTAACCTTAACCCTTACCATAACCCTAACACTAAATGTAAAACTAGCCCCTAACCCTAACACTAACCCTATCCGTAATCCCTAACCCTAATCCTAACCCTAACACTAAAACTAGCCGTAACCCTAAATGTAACACCAACACCGAACGTAACTCTAAACATAACCTTAACCATATCCTTAACACCTAACCCCTAACCCTAACCCAAACCCTAAACCTAATCATAACCCTAACACTAACACTAATGCTAACCCTAAACCCGAATCACAACCCTCGCCCTAATGCTAAGCCAAAACCTACCTCTAATCCCTATCCTAAACCTAACCCTAACCCTAACCCTAAACCTCACACTAACCCTAAACCTAAACCTAACCCTAAACCTAACCTTAACCCTAACCCTAACCCTAACCGTAACCCTAACACTCACCCTAACCCTATCCCTAATCGCTAACCCTAACCATAACCATAACCCAAACACTAACACCAAAACCCTAACCCTAATCATAACACAAAACCTCACTGTAACCCTAACCCTAACCCTAGCTCTAATCCTAACCTTCTAGCCCTGACACTAGCCCTAATCCTAACCCTAACCCTAACACCTAACCCTAACCCTAACACCTAACCCTAACCCTAACCCTATCCCTAACCGTAAACCTATCAATAAACTAAAGCCTAGCCCTAAAACTATCCCTAAACCTAATCCTAGAACTGAGCCTAACGCTAACTCTAACTGTAAACTTAAAACTAATCCATAACCATAACCCTAAACAAAACCCTAAAACTCACTCTAACCCTATCCCTAATCCCTAACCCTAACCCTAACCCTAACACAGACACTAACACCGAAACCCTAACCCTAAACCTAACTCGAACCCTAATCCTAAACTTAACCCTAACCGTAACCCTAAGCCTTACCTTAACCCTAAAACTAACACGAACCCAAATTCATAACCCTAAACCTAACTCTAAACCTAACCCTAATCCCTAACCCTAACGATAAGCCTAAACCTAACCCTAAACCTAAACCCTATCCCTAATCGATAACCCTAACTATAACCATAACCCAAACACTAACTCCAAAACCCTAACCCTAATCATAACACAACCCTAGCTCTAATCCTAACCTTCTAACTCTAAGCCTAACCCTAATATTAAACCGAACCCTAACCCTAACACCTACCCCTAACCCTAACCCCTAACCCTAACCCTAACCCTATCCCTAACCGTAAACCTAATGCTAACCCTATCCCTAACCCTAAACCTATCAATAAACCGAACCCTAGCCCTAAAACTATCCCTAACCCTAATCCTAGAACTGAGCCTAAAACTAACTATAACTGTAAACGTAACAGTAATCCATAACCCTAACCCTAACCCTACCCCTAAACTCACTCTAACACTGTCCCTAATTCCTAACTCTAACTCTAATCCTAACGCAAACAGTAACCCCGAAACCCTAACCCTAAACCTAACCCTAACATTAATCCTAATCTTCTAACCCTAACCCTAACCCTAGCCCTTACCCTAACGCTAAAACTAATCCTAACCCGAAACCCTAACCCTAACCCGAAGCCTAACACTAACACCTAACCCTAACCATAACCCTATCATTAAATCTAAACTTAATGCTAACCCTGTCCCTAACCCTAACCCAGACAATAAACCTAACCCTAAACCTAAAACTATCCCTAACCCTAATCATAATACTGAGCCTAACACTAACCCTAAGCCTAACCCTAACCCTAAGTTCTAACTCTAACCCTAACCAGAACAGTAACCCTAGTCCATAACCCTAACATTAACCTTTACAATAACCCTAACCCTAACCGTAACACTAACCCCTAAGCCTGACCCTAACCTTATCCCTAATCCCTAAGCCTAGCTCTAACAATAACACTAACCCTAACCATAACCCTAAACATAACTGTAAACCTAACCCTAACCATAACCATATTCTTATCACCTAACCCATAACCCTAACCAAAACCCGAACCCTAAACCTAACCCTAAACCTAATAGTAACCCTGAACCTATCAGTCTTCCGAAGCCTAACCCTGACCCTATCCCTAACACCTAAACCCGAAACCTAACCCTAACCTGCCCCTAACCCTAACCTTAAACGTAACCGTAAACCTAACCCTAACCCTAACCCTAACCATTACCCTAACAATAACACTAATCCTAAACTCTAACCCTAACACTTACCCAAACCCTAACCCTAAACTGTAAAACCAAACCCTAACCCTAACACAAACCATAACCCAAAATCTAAACCTAACCCTAACCTAAATCCTAACACTAACCCTAACCCTAACCCATAACAATAACCCTAACCCTAACCGTAACCCTAACCCTAACACGAACTTCTAACCTTAACCCTAACCCTAATCATAACCCTAAGACTAAATCTCACCCTAAACAATAACACTAACCCTAAACGTAAACCTAACCCTAAACCTAAACCATATCATAACCCTAAACCTAACACTAAACCTAACCCAAAACCTAACCCTAAAACTAAACCTAATCCTAAAACCTAACCCTAACCCTAACACTAAGCCTAACTCTAAAACTAACCATAACCCTAACCTCAACCTTAACCCCAAACCCAACCCTATCACTAAACCTGACCCTAAACCTAACCCTAATCTAACCCTAACCCTAACCATAACCCTAAACTTTACCTTTACCCTAAACATTATCCTTAATGCTAACCCTAACCCTAATCTCTAATTCTAAAAGATAACAATAAACCTAACCCTAAACCGAACTCTAAACCTAAACCTAACCTTAACCCTAACCATAACGCTAACCCTAACTGTAACCCTAGTTTTAACCCTAAGCTGAATACTAACACTAATCCATAACCCTAACCTTAACCCTTACCATAACCCTAACACTAAATGTAAAACTAGCCCCTAACCCTAACACTAACCCTATCCGTAATCCCTAACCCTAATCCTAACCCTAACACTAAAACTAGCCGTAACCCTAAATGTAACACCAACACCGAACGTAACGCTAAACATAACCTTAACCATATCCTTAACACCTAAGCCCTAACCCTAACCCAAACCCTAAACCTAACCATAACCCTAACACTAACACTAATGCTAACCCTAAACCCTAACCACAACCCTCACCCTAATGCTAACCCAAAACCTACCTCTAATCCCTATCCTAAACCTAACCCTAACCCTAACTCTAAACCTCACACTAACCCTAAACCTAAACCTAACCCTAAACCTAACCTTAACCCTAACCCTAACCCTAACCGTAACCCTAACACTCACCCTAACCCTATCCCTAATCGCTAACCCTAACCATAACCATAACCCAAACACTAACACCAAAACCCTAACCCTAATCATAACACAAAACCTCACTGTAACCCTAACCCTAACCCTAACCCTAGCTCTAATCCTAACCTTCTAGCCCTGACACTAGCCCTAATCCTAACCCTAACCCTAACACCTAACCCTAACCCTAACACCTAACCCTAACCCTAACCCTATCCCTAACCGTAAACCTATCAATAAACTAAAGCCTAGCCCTAAAACTATCCCTAAACCTAATCCTAGAACTGAGCCTAACACTAACTCTAACTGTAAACTTAAAACTAATCCATAACCATAACCCTAAACAAAACCCTAAAACTCACTCTAACCCTATCCCTAATCCCTAACCCTAACCCTAACCCTAACACAGACACTAACACCGAAACCCTAACCCTAAACCTAACTCGAACCCTAATCCTAAACTTAACCCTAACCGTAACCCTAAGCCTTACCTTAACCCTAAAACTAACACGAACCCAAATTCATAACCCTAAACCTAACTCTAAACCTAACCCTAATCCCTAACCCTAACGATAAGCCTAAACCTAACCCTAAACCTAAACCCTATCCCTAATCGATAACCCTAACTATAACCATAACCCAAACACTAACTCCAAAACCCTAACCCTAATCATAACACAACCCTAGCTCTAATCCTAACCTTCTAACTCTAAGCCTAACCCTAATATTAAACCGAACCCTAACCCTAACACCTACCCCTAACCCTAACCCCTAACCCTAACCCTAACCCTATCCCTAACCGTAAACCTAATGCTAACCCTATCCCTAACCCTAAACCTATCAATAAACCGAACCCTAGCCCTAAAACTATCCCTAACCCTAATCCTAGAACTGAGCCTAAAACTAACTATAACTGTAAACGTAACAGTAATCCATAACCCTAACCCTAACCCTACCCCTAAACTCACTCTAACACTGTCCCTAATTCCTAACTCTAACTCTAATCCTAACGCAAACAGTAACCCCGAAACCCTAACCCTAAACCTAACCCTAACATTAATCCTAATCTTCTAACCCTAACCCTAACCCTAGCCCTTACCCTAACGCTAAAACTAATCCTAACCCGAAACCCTAACCCTAACCCGAAGCCTAACACTAACACCTAACCCTAACCATAACCCTATCATTAAATCTAAACTTAATGCTAACCCTGTCCCTAACCCTAACCCAGACAATAAACCTAACCCTAAACCTAAAACTATCCCTAACCCTAATCATAATACTGAGCCTAACACTAACCCTAAGCCTAACCCTAACCCTAAGTTCTAACTCTAACCCTAACCAGAACAGTAACCCTAGTCCATAACCCTAACATTAACCTTTACAATAACCCTAACCCTAACCGTAACACTAACCCCTAAGCCTGACCCTAACCTTATCCCTAATCCCTAAGCCTAGCTCTAACAATAACACTAACCCTAACCATAACCCTAAACATAACTGTAAACCTAACCCTAACCATAACCATATTCTTATCACCTAACCCATAACCCTAACCAAAACCCGAACCCTAAACCTAACCCTAAACCTAATAGTAACCCTGAACCTATCAGTCTTCCGAAGCCTAACCCTGACCCTATCCCTAACACCTAAACCCGAAACCTAACCCTAACCTGCCCCTAACCCTAACCTTAAACGTAACCGTAAACCTAACCCTAACCCTAACCCTAACCATTACCCTAACAATAACACTAATCCTAAACTCTAACCCTAACACTTACCCAAACCCTAACCCTAAACTGTAAAACCAAACCCTAACCCTAACACAAACCATAACCCAAAATCTAAACCTAACCCTAACCTAAATCCTAACACTAACCCTAACCCTAACCCATAACAATAACCCTAACCCTAACCGTAACCCTAACCCTAACACGAACTTCTAACCTTAACCCTAACCCTAATCATAACCCTAAGACTAAATCTCACCCTAAACAATAACACTAACCCTAAACGTAAACCTAACCCTAAACCTAAACCATATCATAACCCTAAACCTAACACTAAACCTAACCCAAAACCTAACCCTAAAACTAAACCTAATCCTAAAACCTAACCCTAACCCTAACACTAAGCCTAACTCTAAAACTAACCATAACCCTAACCTCAACCTTAACCCCAAACCCAACCCTATCACTAAACCTGACCCTAAACCTAACCCTAATCTAACCCTAACCCTAACCATAACCCTAAACTTTACCTTTACCCTAAACATTATCCTTAATGCTAACCCTAACCCTAATCTCTAATTCTAAAAGATAACAATAAACCTAACCCTAAACCGAACTCTAAACCTAAACCTAACCTTAACCCTAACCATAACGCTAACCCTAACTGTAACCCTAGTTTTAACCCTAAGCTGAATACTAACACTAATCCATAACCCTAACCTTAACCCTTACCATAACCCTAACACTAAATGTAAAACTAGCCCCTAACCCTAACACTAACCCTATCCGTAATCCCTAACCCTAATCCTAACCCTAACACTAAAACTAGCCGTAACCCTAAATGTAACACCAACACCGAACGTAACGCTAAACATAACCTTAACCATATCCTTAACACCTAAGCCCTAACCCTAACCCAAACCCTAAACCTAACCATAACCCTAACACTAACACTAATGCTAACCCTAAACCCTAACCACAACCCTCACCCTAATGCTAACCCAAAACCTACCTCTAATCCCTATCCTAAACCTAACCCTAACCCTAACTCTAAACCTCACACTAACCCTAAACCTAAACCTAACCCTAAACCTAACCTTAACCCTAACCCTAACCCTAACCGTAACCCTAACACTCACCCTAACCCTATCCCTAATCGCTAACCCTAACCATAACCATAACCCAAACACTAACACCAAAACCCTAACCCTAATCATAACACAAAACCTCACTGTAACCCTAACCCTAACCCTAGCTCTAATCCTAACCTTCTAGCCCTGACACTAGCCCTAATCCTAACCCTAACCCTAACACCTAACCCTAACCCTAACACCTAACCCTAACCCTAACCCTATCCCTAACCGTAAACCTATCAATAAACTAAAGCCTAGCCCTAAAACTATCCCTAAACCTAATCCTAGAACTGAGCCTAACGCTAACTCTAACTGTAAACTTAAAACTAATCCATAACCATAACCCTAAACAAAACCCTAAAACTCACTCTAACCCTATCCCTAATCCCTAACCCTAACCCTAACCCTAACACAGACACTAACACCGAAACCCTAACCCTAAACCTAACTCGAACCCTAATCCTAAACTTAACCCTAACCGTAACCCTAAGCCTTATCTTAACCCTAAAACTAACACGAACCCAAATTCATAACCCTAAACCTAACTCTAAACCTAACCCTAATCCCTAACCCTAACGATAAGCCTAAACCTAACCCTAAACCTAAACCCTATCCCTAATCGATAACCCTAACTATAACCATAACCCAAACACTAACTCCAAAACCCTAACCCTAATCATAACACAACCCTAGCTCTAATCCTAACCTTCTAACTCTAAGCCTAACCCTAATATTAAACCGAACCCTAACCCTAACACCTACCCCTAACCCTAACCCCTAACCCTAACCCTAACCCTATCCCTAACCGTAAACCTAATGCTAACCCTATCCCTAACCCTAAACCTATCAATAAACCGAACCCTAGCCCTAAAACTATCCCTAACCCTAATCCTAGAACTGAGCCTAAAACTAACTATAACTGTAAACGTAACAGTAATCCATAACCCTAACCCTAACCCTACCCCTAAACTCACTCTAACACTGTCCCTAATTCCTAACTCTAACTCTAATCCTAACGCAAACAGTAACCCCGAAACCCTAACCCTAAACCTAACCCTAACATTAATCCTAATCTTCTAACCCTAACCCTAACCCTAGCCCTTACCCTAACGCTAAAACTAATCCTAACCCGAAACCCTAACCCTAACCCGAAGCCTAACACTAACACCTAACCCTAACCATAACCCTATCATTAAATCTAAACTTAATGCTAACCCTGTCCCTAACCCTAACCCAGACAATAAACCTAACCCTAAACCTAAAACTATCCCTAACCCTAATCATAATACTGAGCCTAACACTAACCCTAAGCCTAACCCTAACCCTAAGTTCTAACTCTAACCCTAACCAGAACAGTAACCCTAGTCCATAACCCTAACATTAACCTTTACAATAACCCTAACCCTAACCGTAACACTAACCCCTAAGCCTTACCCTAACCTTATCCCTAATCCCTAAGCCTAGCTCTAACAATAACACTAACCCTAACCATAACCCTAAACATAACTGTAAACCTAACCCTAACCATAACCATATTCTTATCACCTAACCCATAACCCTAACCAAAACCCGAACCCTAAACCTAACCCTAAACCTAATAGTAACCCTGAACCTATCAGTCTTCCGAAGCCTAACCCTGACCCTATCCCTAACACCTAAACCCGAAACCTAACCCTAACCTGCCCCTAACCCTAACCTTAAACGTAACCGTAAACCTAACCCTAACCCTAACCCTAACCATTACCCTAACAATAACACTAATCCTAAACTCTAACCCTAACACTTACCCAAACCCTAACCCTAAACTGTAAAACCAAACCCTAACCCTAACACAAACCATAACCCAAAATCTAAACCTAACCCTAACCTAAATCCTAACACTAACCCTAACCCTAACCCATAACAATAACCCTAACCCTAACCGTAACCCTAACCCTAACACGAACTTCTAACCTTAACCCTAACCCTAATCATAACCCTAAGACTAAATCTCACCCTAAACAATAACACTAACCCTAAACGTAAACCTAACCCTAAACCTAAACCATATCATAACCCTAAACCTAACACTAAACCTAACCCAAAACCTAACCCTAAAACTAAACCTAATCCTAAAACCTAACCCTAACCCTAACACTAAGCCTAACTCTAAAACTAACCATAACCCTAACCTCAACCTTAACCCCAAACCCAACCCTATCACTAAACCTGACCCTAAACCTAACCCTAATCTAACCCTAACCCTAACCATAACCCTAAACTTTACCTTTACCCTAAACATTATCCTTAATGCTAACCCTAACCCTAATCTCTAATTCTAAAAGATAACAATAAACCTAACCCTAAACCGAACTCTAAACCTAAACCTAACCTTAACCCTAACCATAACGCTAACCCTAACTGTAACCCTAGTTTTAACCCTAAGCTGAATACTAACACTAATCCATAACCCTAACCTTAACCCTTACCATAACCCTAACACTAAATGTAAAACTAGCCCCTAACCCTAACACTAACCCTATCCGTAATCCCTAACCCTAATCCTAACCCTAACACTAAAACTAGCCGTAACCCTAAATGTAACACCAACACCGAACGTAACGCTAAACATAACCTTAACCATATCCTTAACACCTAAGCCCTAACCCTAACCCAAACCCTAAACCTAACCATAACCCTAACACTAACACTAATGCTAACCCTAAACCCTAACCACAACCCTCACCCTAATGCTAACCCAAAACCTACCTCTAATCCCTATCCTAAACCTAACCCTAACCCTAACTCTAAACCTCACACTAACCCTAAACCTAAACCTAACCCTAAACCTAACCTTAACCCTAACCCTAACCCTAACCGTAACCCTAACACTCACCCTAACCCTATCCCTAATCGCTAACCCTAACCATAACCATAACCCAAACACTAACACCAAAACCCTAACCCTAATCATAACACAAAACCTCACTGTAACCCTAACCCTAACCCTAGCTCTAATCCTAACCTTCTAGCCCTGACACTAGCCCTAATCCTAACCCTAACCCTAACACCTAACCCTAACCCTAACCCTATCCCTAACCGTAAACCTATCAATAAACTAAAGCCTAGCCCTAAAACTATCCCTAAACCTAATCCTAGAACTGAGCCTAACGCTAACTCTAACTGTAAACTTAAAACTAATCCATAACCATAACCCTAACCAAAACCCTAAAACTCACTCTAACCCTATCCCTAATCCCTAACCCTAACCCTAACCCTAACACAGACACTAACACCGAAACCCTAACCCTAAACCTAACCCGAACCCTAATCCTAAACTTAACCCTAACCGTAACCCTAAGCCTTACCTTAACCCTAAAACTAACACGAACCCAAATTCATAACCCTAAACCTAACTCTAAACCTAACCCTAATCCCTAACCCTAACGATAAGCCTAAACCTAACCCTAAACCTAAACCCTATCCCTAATCGATAACCCTAACTATAACCATAACCCAAACACTAACTCCAAAACCCTAACCCTAATCATAACACAACCCTAGCTCTAATCCTAACCTTCTAACTCTAACCCTAACCCTAATATTAAACTGAACCCTAACACTAACACCTACCCCTAACCCTAACCCCTAACCCTAACCCTAACCCTATCCCTAACCGTAAACCTAATGCTAACCCTATCCCTAACCCTAAACCTATCAATAAACCGAACCCTAGCCCTAAAACTATCCCTAACCCTAATCCTAGAACTGAGCCTAAAACTAACTCTAACTGTAAACGTAACAGTAATCCATAACCCTAACCCTAACCCTACCCCTAAACTCACTCTAACACTGTCCCTAATTCCTAACTCTAACTCTAATCCTAACGCAAACAGTAACCCCGAAACCCTAACCCTAAACCTAACCCTAACATTAATCCTAATCTTCTAACCCTAACCCTAACCCTAGCCCTTACCCTAACGCTAAAACTAATCCTAACCCGAAACCCTAACCCTAACCATAACCCTATCATTAAATCTAAACTTAATGCTAACCCTGTCCCTAACCCTAACCCAGACAATAAACCTAACCCTAAACCTAAAACTATCCCTAACCCTAATCATAATACTGAGCCTAACACTAACCCTAAGCCTAACCCTAACCCTAAGTTCTAACTCTAACCCTAACCAGAACAGTAACCCTAGTCCATAACCCTAACATTAACCTTTACAATAACCCTAACCCTAACCGTAACACTAACCCCTAAGCCTGACCCTAACCTTATCCCTAATCCCTAAGCCTAGCTCTAACAATAACACTAACCCTAACCATAACCCTAAACATAACTGTAAACCTAACCCTAACCATAACCATATTCTTATCACCTAACCCATAACCCTAACCAAAACCCGAACCCTAAACCTAACCCTAAACCTAATAGTAACCCTGAACCTATCAGTCTTCCGAAGCCTAACCCTGACCCTATCCCTAACACCTAAACCCGAAACCTAACCCTAACCTGCCCCTAACCCTAACCTTAAACGTAACCGTAAACCTAACCCTAACCCTAACCCTAACCCTAACCCTAACCATTACCCTAACACTAACACTAATCCTAAACTCTAACCCTAACACTTACCCAAACCGTAACCCTAAACTGTAAAACCAAACCCTAACCCTAACACAAACCATAACCCAAAATCTAAACCTAACCCTAACCTAAATCCTAACCCTAACCCTAACCCATAACAATAACCCTAACCCTAACCGTAACCCTAACCCTAACACTAACTTCTAACCTTAACCCTAACCCTAATCATAACCCTAAGACTAAATCTCACCCTAAACAATAACACTAACCCTAAACGTAACCCTAACCCTAAACCTAAACCATATCATAACCCTAAACCTAACACTAAACCTAACCCAAAACCTAACCCTAAAACGAAACCTAATCCTAAAACCTAACCCTAACCCTAACACTAAGCCTAAGTCTAAAACTAACCATAACCCTAACCTCAACCTTAACCCCAAACCCAACCCTATCACTAAACCTGACCACAAACCTAACCCTAATCTAACCCTAACCCTAACCATAACCCTAAACTTTACCTTTACCCTAAACTCTAACCCTAATGCTAACCCTAACCCTAATCTCTAATTCTAAAAGATAACAATAAACCTAACCCTAAACCGAACTCTAAACCTAAACCTAACCTTAACCCTAACCATAACGCTAACCCTAACTGTAACCCTAGTTTTAACCCTAAGCTGAATACTAACACTAATCCATAACCCTAACCTTAACCCTTACCATAACCCTAACACTAAATGTAAAACTAGCCCCTAACCCTAACACTAACCCTATCCGTAATCCCTAACCCTAATCCTAACCCTAACACTAAAACTAGCCGTAACCCTAAATGTAACACCAACACCGAACGTAACCCTAAACATAACCTTAACCATATCCTTAACACCTAACCCCTAACCCTAACCCAAACCCTAAACCTAACATTAACGCTAACACTAACACTAATGCTAAACCTAAACCCTAACCATAACCCTCACCCTAACGCTAACCCAAAACCTACCTCTAATCCCTATCCTAAACCTAACCCTAACCCTAACCCTAAACCTCACACTAACCCTAAACCTAAACCTAACCCTAAACCTAACCTTAACCCTAACCCTAACCCTAACCGTAATCCTAACACTCACCCTAACCCTATCCCTAATCGCTAACCCTCACCATAACCATAACCCAAACACTAACACCAAAACCCTAACCCTAATCATAACACAAAACCTCACTGTAAACCTAACCCTAACCCTAGCTCTAATCCTAACCTTCTAGCCCTGACCCTAGCCCTAATCCTAACCCTAACCCTAACACCTAACCCTAAACTTAACACCTAACCCTAACCCTAACCCTATCCCTAACCGTAAACCTATCAATAAACTAAAGCCTAGCCCTAAAACTATCCCTAAACCTAATCCTAGAACTGAGCCTAACGCTAACTCTAACTGTAAACTTAAAACTAATCCATAACCATAACCCTAACCAAAACTCTAAAACTCACTCTAACCCTATCCCTAATCCCTAACCCTAACCCTAACCCTAACACAAACACTAACACCGAAACCCTAACCCTAAACCTACCCGAACCGTAATCCTAAACTTAACCCTAACCATAACCCTAATCCTTACCTTAACCCTAAAACTAACACGAACCCAAATTCATAACCCTAAACCTAACTCTAAACCTAACCCTAATCCCTAACCCTAAAGATAAGCCTAAACCTAAACCTAAACCTAAACCCTATCCCTAATCGATAACCCTAACTATAACCGTAACCCAAAAACTAACTCCAAAACCCTAACCCTAATCATAGCACAACCCTAGCTCTAATCCTAACTTTCTAACTCTAACCCTAACCCTAATATTAAACCGAACACTAACACTAACACCTACCCCTAACCCTAACCCCTAACCCTAAACCTAACCCTATCCCTAACCGTAAATCTAATTCTAACCCTATCCCTAACCCTAAACCTATCAATAAACCGAACCCTAGCCCTAAAACTATCCCTAACCCTAATCCTAGAACTGAGCCTAAAACTAACTCTAACTGTAAACGTAACAGTAATCCATAACCCTAACCCTAACCCTACCCCTAAACTCACTCTAACACTGTCCCTAATTCCTAACTCTAACTCTAATCCTAACGCAAACAGTAACCCCGAAACCCTAACCCTAAACCTAACCCTAACATTAATCCTAATCTTCTAACCCTAACCCTAACCCTAGCCCTTACCCTAACGCTAAAACTAATCCTAACCCGAAACCCTAACCCTAACCCCAAGCCTAACACTAACACCTAACCCTAACCATAACCCTATCATTAAATCTAAACTTAATGCTAACCCTGTCCCTAACCCTAACCTAGACAATAAACCTAACCCTAAACCTAAAACTATCCCTAACCCTAATCATAATACTGAGCCTAACACTAACCCTAAGCCTAAACCTAACCCTAAGTTCTAACTCTAACCCTAACCAGAACAGTAACCCTAGTCCATAACCCTAACATTAACCTTTACAATAACCCTAACCCTAACCGTAACACTAACCCCTAAGCCTGACCCTAACCTTATCCCTAATCCCTAAGCCTAGCTCTAACAATAACACTAACCCTAACCATAACCCTAAACATAACTGTAAACCTAACGCTAACCATAACCATATTCTTATCACCTAACCCATAACCCTAACCAAAACACAAACCCTAAACCTCACCCTAAACCTAATAGTAAGCCTGAACCTATCAGTCTTCAGAATCCTAATCCTGACCCTATCCCTAACACCTAAACCCAAAACCTAACCCTAACCTGCCCCTAACCATAACCTTAAACGTAACCGTAAACCTTACCCTAACCCTAACCCTAACCCTAACCCTAACCATTACCATAACACTAACACTAATCCTAAACACTAACCCTAACACTTACCCTAACCCTAACCCTAAACTGTAAAACCAAACCCTAACCCTAACACAAACCATAACCCAAAATCTAAACCTAACCCTAACCTAAATCCTAACCCTAACCCTAACCCTAACCCATAACAATAACCCTAACCCTAACCGTAACCCTAAACCTAACACTAACTTCTAACCTTAACCCTAACCCTAATCATAACCCTAAGACTAAATCTCACCCTAAACAATAACACTAACCCTAAACGTAACCCTAACCCTAAAGCTAAACCATATCATAACACTAAACCTAACACTAAACCTAACCCAAAACCTAACCCTAAAACTAAACCTAATCCTAAAACCTAACCCTAACCCTAACACTAAGCCTAACTCTAAAACTAACCATAAGCCTAACCTTAACTTTAAATCTAAACCCAACCCTATCCCTAAACCTGACCCTGAACCTAACCCTAATCTAACCCTAACCCTAACCATAACCCTAAACTTTACCTTTACCCTAAACTCTAACCCTAATGCTAACCCTAACCCTAATCTCTAACTCTAAACGCTAACAATAAACCTAACCCTAAACCAAACCATAATCCTAAACCTAACCTTAACCCTAACCATAACGCTAACCCTAACCGTAATCCTGGTTTTAACCCTAAGCCGAATACTAACACTAATCCATAACCCTAACCTTAACCCTTACCATAACCCTAACACTAAATGTAAAACTAGCCCCTAACCCTAACACTAACCCTATCCGTAATCCCTAACCCTAATCCTAACCCTAACACTAAAACTAGCCATAACCCTAAATGTAACACCAACACTAAACGTAACCCTAAACATAACCTTAACCATATCCTTAACACCTAACCCCTAACCCTAACCCAAACCCTAAACCTAACCATAACCCTAACACTAAAACTAATGCTAACCCTAAACCCTAACCATAACCCTCACTCTAACGCTAACCCAAAACCTACCTCTAATCCCTATCCTAAACCTAACCCTAACCCTAAAACTAACACTAAACCGAACAGTAACCGTAACCCTAAACATAACCTTAACCCTAACCCTCCCTACCTATAACCATAACCCTAAACCAAAGTCTAACACTAACCCTAACTTTAACACTTAACCCTAAACATTAAACCTAACCCTAACATCTAACACTAAACCTATCCCTAAACAAAGCCTAACCATAAACCTAACCCTAACACTCTAAAACTAAGCCATACCGAAACGCTCGCCCTATCAATAACACTAACCCTAGCCCTAACCCTAACTTCTAACTCTAACACTAAACCTTAAATTATCCCTAACACTAAACCTAACTGTAACTGAAACCCTAACCCTAAAGCTAACCTCTAACCCTAAACCTAGCCCTTACCCTAACCCAAACCACTACGCAAAAAATAACCCTAAGCCTAACCCTAAACCTCACACTAACCCTAAACCTAACCCTAACCCTAAACCTAACCTTAACCCTAACCCTCACCCTAACCGTAACACTAACACTCACCCTAACCCTATCCCTAATCGCTAACCCTAACCATAACCATAACCCAAACACTAACACCAAAACCCTAACCCTAATCATAACACAAAACCTCACCGTAACCCTAACCCTAACCCTAGCTCTAATCCTAACCTTCTAGCCCTGACCCTAACCCTAATCCTAACCCTAACCCTAACACCTAACCCTAACCCTAACACCTAACCCTAACCCTAACCCTCACCCTATCCCTAACCATAAATCTAATGCTAACCCTATCCCTAACCCTAAACCTATCAATAAACTAAAGCTTAGCCCTAAAACTATCCCTAAACCTAATCCTAGAACTGAGCCAAGGCTAACTCTAACGGTAAACTTAACACTAATCCATAACCATGACCCAAACACTAACATCAAAACCCTAACCCTAATCATAACACAAAACCTCACCGTAACCCTAACCCTAAACCTAGCTCTAATCCTAACCTTCTAGCCCTGACCCTAACCCTAATCCTAACCCTAACCCTAACACCTAACCCTAACCCTAACACCTAACCCTAACCCTCACCCTATCCCTAACCGTAAATCTAATGCTAACCCTGTCCCTAAACCTAACCCTATCAATAAACTAAAGCCTAGCCCTAAAACTATCCCTAAACCTAATCCTAGAACTGAGCCTAACGCTAACTCTAACTGTAAACTTAACACTAATCCATAACCATAACCCTAACCCAAACCCTAAAACTCACTCTAACCCTATCCCTAATCCCTAACCCTAACCCTAACCCTAACACAAACACTAACCCCGAAACCCTAACCCTAAACCTAACCCGAACCCTAATCCTAAACTTAACCGTAAACCTAACCTTAAACCTAACCCTAAACTAACCGTAACCCTAAGCCTAACCTTGACGCTAAAACTAACACGAACCCAAATTCATAACCCTAAACCTAACTCTAAACATAACCCTAATCCCTAATCCTAACGATAAGCCTAAGCCTAACCCTAAACCTAAACCCTATCCCTAATCGCTAAACCTAACTATAACCATAACCCAAACACTAACTCCAAAACCCTAACCCTAATCGTAACACAACCCTAGCTCTACTCCTAACCTCCTAACTCTAACCCTAACCCTAATCATAAACCGAAACCTAACACTAACACCTACTCCTAACCCTAACCCCTAACCTAAACCCTAACACTATCCCTAACCGTAAACCTAATGCTAACCCTATCCCTAACACTAAACCTATCAATAAACCGAACCCTAGCCCTAAAACTATCCCTAACCCTAATCCTGGATCTGAGCCTATAACTAAGTCTAACTGTAAACCTAACCCTAATCTATAACCCTAACCCTAACCCTACACCTAAACTCACTCTAACCCTATCCCTAATCCCTAACCCTATCCCTAACCGTAAACCTAATGCTAACCCTATCCCTAACTCTAACCCTATCAATAAACTAAACCCTAGTCCTAACTATCCCTAAACCTAATCCTGGAACTGAGCCTAACGCTAACTCTAACTGTAAACTTAACACTAATCCATAACCATAACCCTAACACAAACCCTAAAACTCACTCTAACACTATCCCTAATCCCTAACCCTAACCCTAACCCTAACCCAAACACTAACTCCGAAACCCTAACCCTAAACCTAACCCGAACCCTAATCCTAAATTTAACCCTAAACCTAACCCTAAACCTAACCATAACCCTAACCGTAACCCTAAGCCTAACCTTTACCCTAAAACTAACACGAACCCAAATTCATAACCCTAAACCTAACTCTAAACCTAACCCTAATCCCTAACCCTAACGATAAGCCTAAACCTAACCCTAAACCTAAACCCTATCCCTAATCGCTAACCTTAACTATAACCATAACCCAAACTCTAACTCCAAAACCCTAACCCTAATCATAACACAACCCTAGCTCTAATCCTAACCTTCTAACTCTAAGCCTAACCCTAATCCTAACCCGAACCCTAACACTACACCTACCCCTAACCCTAAACCTAACCCCTAACCCTAACCCTATCCCTAACCGTAAACCTAATGCTAACCCTATCCCTAACCCTAAACCTATCAATAAACTGAACCCTAGCCCTAAAACTATCCCTAACCCTAATAATAGAACTGAGCCTAAAACTAACTCTAACTGTAAACCTAACCCTAATCCATAACCCTAACCCTAACCCTACCCCTAAACTCACTCTAACCCTATCCCTAATCCCTAACCCTAACCCTAACCCTAACCCAAACACTAACCCCGAAACCCTAATGCTAAACCTAACCCTAATATTAATCCTAACCTACTAACCCTAACCCTAACCCTAGCCCTACACCTAACGCTAAAACTAACCCTAACCCGAAACCCTAACCCTAACCCTAAGACTAACACTAACACCTAAGCCTAACCATAACCCTATCATTAAACCTAAAGCTAATGCTAACCCTGTCCCCAACCCTAACCCAGACAATAAACCTAACCCTAAACCTAAAACTATCCCTAACCCTAATCATAATACTGAGCCTAACACTAACCCTAAGCCTAACCCTAACCCTAATTTCTAACTCTAACCCTTTCCAGAACAGTAACCCTAGTCCATAACCCTAACATTAACCTTTACAATATTCCAAACCTAACCGTAACACTAACCCCTAAGCCTGACCCTAACCTTATCCCTAATCCCTAAGCCTAGCTCTAACAATAACACTAACCCTAACCATAACCCTAAACATAACTGTAAACCTAACCCTAACCATAACCATATTCTTATCACCTAACCCATAACCCTAACCAAAACCCGAACCCTAAACATAATAGTAACCCTGAACCTATCAGTCTTCCGAAGCCTAACCCTGACACTATCCCCAACACCTAACCCCTAAACCTAACCCTAACCTGCCCCTAACCCTAACCTTAAACGTAACCGTAAACCTAACCCTAACCCTAACCCTAACCCTAACCCTAACCCTAACCATTACCCTAACACTAACACTAATCCTAAACTCTAACACTAACACTTACCCTAACCCTAACCCTAAACTGTAAAATCAAACCCTAACCCTAACACAAACCCTAACCCAAAATATAAACCTGACCCTAACCTAAATCCTAACCCTAACCCTAACCCATAAAAATAACGCTAACCCTAACCGTAACCCTAACCCTAATACCAAATTCTAAACTTAACCCTAACCCTAATCATAACCCTAAGACTAAATCTAACCCTAAACTCTAACACTAACCCTAAACGTAACCCTAACCCTAAACCTAAACCATATCATAACCCTAAACCAAACACTAAACCTAACCCAAAACCTAACCCTAACACTAAACCTAATCCTAAAACCTAACCCTAACCCTAACACTAAGCCTAACTCTAAAACTAACCATAACCCTAACCTTAACCTTAAACCTAACCCCAAACCTATCCCTAAACCTGACCCTAAACCTAACCCTAATCTAACCCTAACCCTAACCATAACCCTAAACTTTACCTTTACCCTAAACTCTAACCCTAACGCTAACCCTAACCATAATCTCTATCTCTAAACTCTAACAATAAACCTAACCCTAAACCGAACTCTAAACCTAAACCTAACCTTAACGCTAACCATAACGCTAACCCTAACCGTAACCCTGGTTTTAACCCTAAGCCGAATACTAACACTAATCCATAACCCTAACCTTAAACCTTACCATAACCCTAACACTAAATGTAAAACTATCCCCTAACCCTAACACTAACCCTATCCGTAATCCCTAACCCTAATCCTAACCATAACACTAAAACTAGCCGTAACCCTAAATGTAACACCAACACTAAACGTAACCCTAAACATAACCTTAACCATATCCTTAACACCTAACCCCTAACCCTAACCCAAACCCTAAACCTAACCATAACCCTAACACTAACACTAATGCTAACCCTAAACCCTAACCATAACCCTCACCCTAACGCTAACCCAAAACCTACCTCTAATCCCTATCCTAAACCTAACCCTAACCCTAAACCTAACCCTAAACCGAACACTAACCGTAACCCTAAACATAACCTTAACCCTAACCCTCCCTACCTATAACCATAACCCTAAACCAAAGTCTAACACTAACCCTAACTTTAACACTTAACCCTAAACCTTAAACCTAACCTAACATCTAACACTAAACCTATCCCTAAACAAAGCCTAACCATAACCCTAACCCTAACACTCTAAAACTAAGCCATACCGAAACGCTAAACCTATCAATAACACTAACCCTAGCCCTAACCCTAACTTCTAACTCTAACCCTAACCCTTACACTATCCCTAACACTAAACCTAACCGTAACTGAAACCCTAACCCTAAAGCTAACCTCTAACCCTAAACCTAGCCCTGACCCTAAACCAAACCCCTACGCAAAACCTAACCCTAACCCTAACCCTAAACCTCACACTAACCCTAAACCTAACCCTAACCCTAAACCTAACCTTAACCCTAACCCTAACCCTAACCATAACCCTAACACTCACCCTAACCCTATCCCTAATCGCTAAGCCTAACCATAACCATAACCCAAACACTAACATCAAAACCCTAACCCTAATCATAACACAAAACCTCACCGTAACCCTAACCCTAAACCTAGCTCTAATCCTAACCTTCTAGCCCTGACCCTAACCCTAATCCTAACCCTAACCCTAACACCTAACCCTAACCCTAACACCTAACCCTAACCCTCACCCTATCCCTAACCGTAAATCTAATGCTAACCCTATCCCTAAACCTAACCCTATCAATAAACTAAAGCCTAGCCCTAAAACTATCCCTAAACCTAATCCTAGAACTGAGCCTAACGCTAACTCTAACTGTAAACTTAACACTAATCCATAACCATAACCCTAACCCAAACCCTAAAACTCACTCTAACCCTATCCCTAATCCCTAACCCTAACCCTAACCCTAACACAAACACTAACCCCGAAACCCTAACCCTAAACCTAACCCGAACCCTAATCCTAAACTTAACCGTAAACCTAACCTTAAACCTAACCCTAAACTAACCGTAACCCTAAGCCTAACCTTAACGCTAAAACTAACACGAACCCAAATTCATAACCCTAAACCTAACTCTAAACATAACCCTAATCCCTAATCCTAACGATAAGCCTAAACCTAACCCTAAACCTAAACCCTATCCCTAATCGCTAAACCTAACTATAACCATAACCCAAACACTAACTCCAAAACCCTAACCCTAATCGTAACACAACCCTAGCTCTACTCCTAACCTCCTAACTCTAACCCTAACCCTAATCATAAACCGAAACCTAACACTAACACCTACCCCTAACCCTAACCCCTAACCTAAACCCTAACACTATCCCTAACCGTAAACCTAATGCTAACCCTATCCCTAACACTAAACCTATCAATAAACCGAACCCTAGCCCTAAAACTATCCCTAACCCTAATCCTGGATCTGAGCCTATAACTAAGTCTAACTGTAAACCTAACCCTAATCTATAACCCTAACCCTAACCCTACACCTAAACTCACTCTAACCCTATCCCTAATCCCTAACCCTATCCCTAACCGTAAACCTAATGCTAACCCTATCCCTAACTCTAACCCTATCAATAAACTAAACCCTAGTCCTAACTATCCCTAAACCTAATCCTGGAACTGAGCCTAACGCTAACTCTAACTGTAAACTTAACACTAATCCATAACCATAACCCTAACACAAACCCTAAAACTCACTCTAACACTATCCCTAATCCCTAACCCTAACCCTAACCCTAACCCAAACACTAACTCCGAAACCCTAACCCTAAACCTAACCCGAACCCTAATCCTAAATTTAACCCTAAACCTAACCCTAAACCTAACCATAACCCTAACCGTAACCCTAAGCCTAACCTTAACCCTAAAACTAACACGAACCCAAATTCATAACCCTAAACCTAACTCTAAACCTAACCCTAATCCCTAACCCTAACGATAAGCCTAAACCTAACCCTAAACCTAAACCCTATCCCTAATCGCTAACCTTAACTATAACCATAACCCAAACTCTAACTCCAAAACCCTAACCCTAATCATAACACAACCCTAGCTCTAATCCTAACCTTCTAACTCTAAGCCTAACCCTAATCCTAACCCGAACCCTAACACTACACCTACCCCTAACCCTAACCCTAACCCCTTACCCTAACCCTATCCCTAACCGTAAACCTAATGCTAACCCTATCCCTAACCCTAAACCTATCAATAAACTGAACCCTAGCCCTAAAACTATCCCTAACCCTAATAATAGAACTGAGCCTAAAACTAACTCTAACTGTAAACCTAACCCTAATCCATAACCCTAACCCTAACCCTACCCCTAAACTCACTCTAACCCTATCCCTAATCCCTAACGCTAACCCTAACCCTATCCCTAACCGTAAACCTAATGCTAACCCTAACCCTAACCCTAACCCTAACCCTAACCCTAACCATTACCCTAACACTAACACTAATCCTAAACTCTAACACTAACACTTACCCTAACCCTATCCCTAAACTGTAAAACCAAACCCTAACCCTAACACAACCCCTAACCCAAAATCTAAACCTGACCCTAACCTAATTCCTAACCCTAACCCTAACCCATAAAAATAACGCTAACCCTAACCGTAACCCTAACCCTAATACCAAATTCTAAACTTAACCCTAACCCTAATCATAACCCTAAGACTAAATCTAACCCTAAACTCTAACACTAACCCTAAACGTAACCCTAACCCTAAACCTAAACCATATCATAACCCTAAACCAAACACTAAACCTAACCCAAAACCTAACCCTAACACTAAACCTAATCCTAAAACCTAACCCTAACCCTAACACTAAGCCTAACTCTAAAACTAACCATAACCCTAACCTTAACCTTAACTCTAAACCCAACCCTATCCCTAAACCTGACCATAAACCTAACCCTAATCTAACCCTAACCCTAACCATAACCCTAAACTTTACCTTTACCCTAAACTCTAACCCTAACCCTAACCCTAACCATAATCTCTAACTCTAAACTCTAACAATAAACCTAACCCTAAACCGAACTCTAAACCTAAACCTAACCTTAACGCTAACCATAACGCTAACCCTAACCGTAA
The DNA here is from genome assembly GCF_034190915.1 of Cavia porcellus. Taxonomy (NCBI): domain Eukaryota; kingdom Metazoa; phylum Chordata; class Mammalia; order Rodentia; family Caviidae; genus Cavia; species Cavia porcellus. The sequence goes on from NW_026947829.1 coordinate 103,328, forward strand.
CCCTGGTTTTAACCCTAAGCCGAATACTAACACTAATTCATAACCCTAACCTTAAACCTTACCATAACCCTAACACTAAATGTAAAACTATCCCCTAACCCTAACACTAACCCTATCCGTAATCCCTAAACCTAATCCTAACCCTAACACTAAAACTAGCCGTAACCCTAAATGTAACACCAACACTAAACGTAACCCTAAACATAACCTTAACCATATCCTTAACACCTAACCCCTAACCCTAACCCAAACCCTAAACCTAACCATAACCCTAACACTAACACTAATGCTAACCCTAAACCCTAACCATAACCCTCACCCTAACGCTAACCCAAAACCTACCTCTAATCCCTATCCTAAACCTAACCCTAACCCTAAACCTAACACTAAACCGAACAGTAACCGTAACCCTAAACATAACCTTAACCCTAACCCTCCCTGCCTATAACCATAACCCTAAACCAAAGTCTAACACTAACCCTAACTTTAACACTTAACCCTAAACCTTAAACCTAACCTAACATCTAACACTAAACCTATCCCTAAACAAAGCCTAACCATAACCCTAACCCTAACACTCTAAAACTAAGCCATACCGAAACGCTAAACCTATCAATAACACTAACCCTAGCCCTAACCCTAACTTCTAACTCTAACCCTAACCCTTACACTATCCCTAACACTAAACCTAACCGTAACTGAAACCCTAACCCTAAAGCTAACCTCTAACCCTAAACCTAGCCCTGACCCTAAACCAAACCCCCACGCAAAACCTAACCCTAACCCTAACCCTAAACCTCACACTAACCCTAAACCTAACCCTAACCCTAAACCTAGCTCTAATCCTAACCTTCTAGCCCTGACCCTAACCCTAATCCTAACCCTAACCCTAACACCTAACCCTAACCCTAACACCTAACCCTAACCCTCACCCTATCCCTAACCGTAAATCTAATGCTAACCCTATCCCTAAACCTAACCCTATCAATAAACTAAAGCCTAGCCCTAAAACTATCCCTAAACCTAATCCTAGAACTGAGCCTAACGCTAACTCTAACTGTAAACTTAACACTAATCCATAACCATAACCCTAACCCAAACCCTAAAACTCACTCTAACCCTATCCCTAATCCCTAACCCTAACCCTAACCCTAACACAAACACTAACCCCGAAACCCTAACCCTAAACCTAACCCGAACCCTAATCCTAAACTTAACCGTAAACCTAACCTTAAACCTAACCCTAAACTAACCGTAACCCTAAGCCTAACCTTAACGCTAAAACTAACACGAACCCAAATTCATAACCCTAAACCTAACTCTAAACATAACCCTAATCCCTAATCCTAACGATAAGCCTAAACCTAACCCTAAACCTAAACCCTATCCCTAATCGCTAAACCTAACTATAACCATAACCCAAACACTAACTCCAAAACCCTAACCCTAATCGTAACACAACCCTAGCTCTACTCCTAACCTCCTAACTCTAACCCTAACCCTAATCATAAACCGAAACCTAACACTAACACCTACTCCTAACCCTAACCCCTAACCTAAACCCTAACACTATCCCTAACCGTAAACCTAATGCTAACCCTATCCCTAACACTAAACCTATCAATAAACCGAACCCTAGCCCTAAAACTATCCCTAACCCTAATCCTGGATCTGAGCCTATAACTAAGTCTAACTGTAAACCTAACCCTAATCTATAACCCTAACCCTAACCCTACACCTAAACTCACTCTAACCCTATCCCTAATCCCTAACCCTATCCCTAACCGTAAACCTAATGCTAACCCTATCCCTAACTCTAACCCTATCAATAAACTAAACCCTAGTCCTAACTATCCCTAAACCTAATCCTGGAACTGAGCCTAACGCTAACTCTAACTGTAAACTTAACACTAATCCATAACCATAACCCTAACACAAACCCTAAAACTCACTCTAACACTATCCCTAATCCCTAACCCTAACCCTAACCCTAACCCAAACACTAACTCCGAAACCCTAACCCTAAACCTAACCCGAACCCTAATCCTAAATTTAACCCTAAACCTAACCCTAAACCTAACCATAACCCTAACCGTAACCCTAAGCCTAACCTTAACCCTAAAACTAACACGAACCCAAATTCATAACCCTAAACCTAACTCTAAACCTAACCCTAATCCCTAACCCTAACGATAAGCCTAAACCTAACCCTAAACCTAAACCCTATCCCTAATCGCTAACCTTAACTATAACCATAACCCAAACTCTAACTCCAAAACCCTAACCCTAATCATAACACAACCCTAGCTCTAATCCTAACCTTCTAACTCTAAGCCTAACCCTAATCCTAACCCGAACCCTAACACTACACCTACCCCTAACCCTAACCCTAACCCCTTACCCTAACCCTATCCCTAACCGTAAACCTAATGCTAACCCTATCCCTAACCCTAAACCTATCAATAAACTGAACCCTAGCCCTAAAACTATCCCTAACCCTAATAATAGAACTGAGCCTAAAACTAACTCTAACTGTAAACCTAACCCTAATCCATAACCCTAACCCTAACCCTACCCCTAAACTCACTCTAACCCTATCCCTAATCCCTAACGCTAACCCTAACCCTATCCCTAACCGTAAACCTAATGCTAACCCTAACCCTAACCCTAACCCTAACCCTAACCCTAACCCTAACCATTACCCTAACACTAACACTAATCCTAAACTCTAACACTAACACTTACCCTAACCCTATCCCTAAACTGTAAAACCAAACCCTAACCCTAACACAACCCCTAACCCAAAATCTAAACCTGACCCTAACCTAATTCCTAACCCTAACCCTAACCCATAAAAATAACGCTAACCCTAACCGTAACCCTAACCCTAATACCAAATTCTAAACTTAACCCTAACCCTAATCATAACCCTAAGACTAAATCTAACCCTAAACTCTAACACTAACCCTAAACGTAACCCTAACCCTAAACCTAAACCATATCATAACCCTAAACCAAACACTAAACCTAACCTAAAACCTAACCCTAACACTAAACCTAATCCTAAAACCTAACCCTAACCCTAACACTAAGCCTAACTCTAAAACTAACCATAACCCTAACCTTAACCTTAACTCTAAACCCAACCCTATCCCTAAACCTGACCATAAACCTAACCCTAATCTAACCCTAACCCTAACCATAACCCTAAACTTTACCTTTACCCTAAACTCTAACCCTAACGCTAACCCTAACCATAATCTCTAACTCTAAACTCTAACAATAAACCTAACCCTAAACCGAACTCTAAACCTAAACCTAACCTTAACGCTAACCATAACGCTAACCCTAACCGTAACCCTGGTTTTAACCCTAAGCCGAATACTAACACTAATTCATAACCCTAACCTTAAACCTTACCATAACCCTAACACTAAATGTAAAACTATCCCCTAACCCTAACACTAACCCTATCCGTAATCCCTAACCCTAATCCTAACCCTAACACTAAAACTAGCCGTAACCCTAAATGTAACACCAACACTAAACGTAACCCTAAACATAACCTTAACCATATCCTTAACACCTAACCCCTAACCCTAACCCAAACCCTAAACCTAACCATAACCCTAACACTAACACTAATGCTAACCCTAAACCCTAACCATAACCCTCACCCTAACGCTAACCCAAAACCTACCTCTAATCCCTATCCTAAACCTAACCCTAACCCTAAACCTAACACTAAACCGAACAGTAACCGTAACCCTAAACATAACCTTAACCCTAACCCTCCCTGCCTATAACCATAACCCTAAACCAAAGTCTAACACTAACCCTAACTTTAACACTTAACCCTAAACCTTAAACCTAACCTAACATCTAACACTAAACCTATCCCTAAACAAAGCCTAACCATAACCCTAACCCTAACACTCTAAAACTAAGCCATACCGAAACGCTAAACCTATCAATAACACTAACCCTAGCCCTAACCCTAACTTCTAACTCTAACCCTAACCCTTACACTATCCCTAACACTAAACCTAACCGTAACTGAAACCCTAACCCTAAAGCTAACCTCTAACCCTAAACCTAGCCCTGACCCTAAACCAAACCCCCACGCAAAACCTAACCCTAACCCTAACCCTAAACCTCACACTAACCCTAAACCTAACCCTAACCCTAAACCTAACCTTAACCCTAACCCTAACCATAACCATAACCCTAACACTCACCCTAACCCTATCCCTAATCGCTAACCCTAACCATAACCATAACCCAAACACTAACTTCAAAACCCTAACCCTAATCATAACACAAAACCTCACCGTAACCCTAACCCTAAACCTAGCTCTAATCCTAACCTTCTAGCCCTGACCCTAACCCTAATCCTAACCCTAACCCTAACACCTAACCCTAACCCTAACACCTAACCCTAACCCTCACCCTATCCCTAACCGTAAATCTAATGCTAACCCTATCCCTAAACCTAACCCTATCAATAAACTAAAGCCTAGCCCTAAAACTATCCCTAAACCTAATCCTAGAACTGAGCCTAACGCTAACTCTAACTGTAAACTTAACACTAATCCATAACCATAACCCTAACCCAAACCCTAAAACTCACTCTAACCCTATCCCTAATCCCTAACCCTAACCCTAACCCTAACACAAACACTAACCCCGAAACCCTAACCCTAAACCTAACCCGAACCCTAATCCTAAACTTAACCGTAAACCTAACCTTAAACCTAACCCTAAACTAACCGTAACCCTAAGCCTAACCTTAACCCTAAAACTAACACGAACCCAAATTCATAACCCTAAACCTAACTCTAAACATAACCCTAATCCCTAATCCTAACGATAAGCCTAAACCTAACCCTAAACCTAAACCCTATCCCTAATCGCTAAACCTAACTATAACCATAACCCAAACACTAACTCCAAAACCCTAACCCTAATCGTAACACAACCCTAGCTCTACTCCTAACCTCCTAACTCTAACCCTAACCCTAATCATAAACCGAAACCTAACACTAACACCTACTCCTAACCCTAACCCCTAACCTAAACCCTAACACTATCCCTAACCGTAAACCTAATGCTAACCCTATCCCTAACACTAAACCTATCAATAAACCGAACCCTAGCCCTAAAACTATCCCTAACCCTAATCCTGGATCTGAGCCTATAACTAAGTCTAACTGTAAACCTAACCCTAATCTATAACCCTAACCCTAACCCTACACCTAAACTCACTCTAACCCTATCCCTAATCCCTAACCCTATCCCTAACCCTAAACCTAATGCTAACCCTATCCCTAACTCTAACCCTATCAATAAACTAAACCCTAGTCCTAACTATCCCTAAACCTAATCCTGGAACTGAGCCTAACACTAACTCTAACTGTAAACTTAACACTAATCCATAACCATAACCCTAACACAAACCCTAAAACTCACTCTAACACTATCCCTAATCCCTAACCCTAACCCTAACCCTAACCCAAACACTAACTCCGAAACCCTAACCCTAAACCTAACCCGAACCCTAATCCTAAATTTAACCCTAAACCTAACCCTAAACCTAACCATAACCCTAACCGTAACCCTAAGCCTAACCTTAACCCTAAAACTAACACGAACCCAAATTCATAACCCTAAACCTAACTCTAAACCTAACCCTAATCCCTAACCCTAACGATAAGCCTAAACCTAACCCTAAACCTAAACCCTATCCCTAATCGCTAACCTTAACTATAACCATAACCCAAACTCTAACTCCAAAACCCTAACCCTAATCATAACACAACCCTAGCTCTAATCCTAACCTTCTAACTCTAAGCCTAACCCTAATCCTAACCCGAACCCTAACACTACACCTACCCCTAACCCTAACCCTAACCCCTTACCCTAACCCTATCCCTAACCGTAAACCTAATGCTAACCCTATCCCTAACCCTAAACCTATCAATAAACTGAACCCTAGCCCTAAAACTATCCCTAACCCTAATAATAGAACTGAGCCTAAAACTAACTCTAACTGTAAACCTAACCCTAATCCATAACCCTAACCCTAACCCTACCCCTAAACTCACTCTAACCCTATCCCTAATCCCTAACGCTAACCCTAACCCTATCCCTAACCGTAAACCTAATGCTAACCCTAACCCTAACCCTAACCCTAACCCTAACCCTAACCATTACCCTAACACTAACACTAATCCTAAACTCTAACACTAACACTTACCCTAACCCTATCCCTAAACTGTAAAACCAAACCCTAACCCTAACACAACCCCTAACCCAAAATCTAAACCTGACCCTAACCTAATTCCTAACCCTAACCCTAACCCATAAAAATAACGCTAACCCTAACCGTAACCCTAACCCTAATACCAAATTCTAAACTTAACCCTAACCCTAATCATAACCCTAAGACTAAATCTAACCCTAAACTCTAACACTAACCCTAAACGTAACCCTAACCCTAAACCTAAACCATATCATAACCCTAAACCAAACACTAAACCTAACCCAAAACCTAACCCTAACACTAAACCTAATCCTAAAACCTAACCCTAACCCTAACACTAAGCCTAACTCTAAAACTAACCATAACCCTAACCTTAACCTTAACTCTAAACCCAACCCTATCCCTAAACCTGACCATAAACCTAACCCTAATCTAACCCTAACCCTAACCATAACCCTAAACTTTACCTTTACCCTAAACTCTAACCCTAACGCTAACCCTAACCATAATCTCTAACTCTAAACTCTAACAATAAACCTAACCCTAAACCGAACTCTAAACCTAAACCTAACCTTAACGCTAACCATAACGCTAACCCTAACCGTAACCCTGGTTTTAACCCTAAGCCGAATACTAACACTAATTCATAACCCTAACCTTAAACCTTACCATAACCCTAACACTAAATGTAAAACTATCCCCTAACCCTAACACTAACCCTATCCGTAATCCCTAACCCTAATCCTAACCCTAACACTAAAACTAGCCGTAACCCTAAATGTAACACCAACACTAAACGTAACCCTAAACATAACCTTAACCATATCCTTAACACCTAACCCCTAACCCTAACCCAAACCCTAAACCTAACCATAACCCTAACACTAACACTAATGCTAACCCTAAACCCTAACCATAACCCTCACCCTAACGCTAACCCAAAACCTACCTCTAATCCCTATCCTAAACCTAACCCTAACCCTAAACCTAACACTAAACCGAACAGTAACCGTAACCCTAAACATAACCTTAACCCTAACCCTCCCTGCCTATAACCATAACCCTAAACCAAAGTCTAACACTAACCCTAACTTTAACACTTAACCCTAAACCTTAAACCTAACCTAACATCTAACACTAAACCTATCCCTAAACAAAGCCTAACCATAACCCTAACCCTAACACTCTAAAACTAAGCCATACCGAAACGCTAAACCTATCAATAACACTAACCCTAGCCCTAACCCTAACTTCTAACTCTAACCCTAACCCTTACACTATCCCTAACACTAAACCTAACCGTAACTGAAACCCTAACCCTAAAGCTAACCTCTAACCCTAAACCTAGCCCTGACCCTAAACCAAACCCCCACGCAAAACCTAACCCTAACCCTAACCCTAAACCTCACACTAACCCTAAACCTAACCCTAACCCTAAACCTAACCTTAACCCTAACCCTAACCATAACCATAACCCTAACACTCACCCTAACCCTATCCCTAATCGCTAACCCTAACCATAACCATAACCCAAACACTAACTTCAAAACCCTAACCCTAATCATAACACAAAACCTCACCGTAACCCTAACCCTAAACCTAGCTCTAATCCTAACCTTCTAGCCCTGACCCTAACCCTAATCCTAACCCTAACCCTAACACCTAACCCTAACCCTAACACCTAACCCTAACCCTCACCCTATCCCTAACCGTAAATCTAATGCTAACCCTATCCCTAAACCTAACCCTATCAATAAACTAAAGCCTAGCCCTAAAACTATCCCTAAACCTAATCCTAGAACTGAGCCTAACGCTAACTCTAACTGTAAACTTAACACTAATCCATAACCATAACCCTAACCCAAACCCTAAAACTCACTCTAACCCTATCCCTAATCCCTAACCCTAACCCTAACCCTAACACAAACACTAACCCCGAAACCCTAACCCTAAACCTAACCCGAACCCTAATCCTAAACTTAACCGTAAACCTAACCTTAAACCTAACCCTAAACTAACCGTAACCCTAAGCCTAACCTTAACCCTAAAACTAACACGAACCCAAATTCATAACCCTAAACCTAACTCTAAACATAACCCTAATCCCTAATCCTAACGATAAGCCTAAACCTAACCCTAAACCTAAACCCTATCCCTAATCGCTAAACCTAACTATAACCATAACCCAAACACTAACTCCAAAACCCTAACCCTAATCGTAACACAACCCTAGCTCTACTCCTAACCTCCTAACTCTAACCCTAACCCTAATCATAAACCGAAACCTAACACTAACACCTACTCCTAACCCTAACCCCTAACCTAAACCCTAACACTATCCCTAACCGTAAACCTAATGCTAACCCTATCCCTAACACTAAACCTATCAATAAACCGAACCCTAGCCCTAAAACTATCCCTAACCCTAATCCTGGATCTGAGCCTATAACTAAGTCTAACTGTAAACCTAACCCTAATCTATAACCCTAACCCTAACCCTACACCTAAACTCACTCTAACCCTATCCCTAATCCCTAACCCTATCCCTAACCCTAAACCTAATGCTAACCCTATCCCTAACTCTAACCCTATCAATAAACTAAACCCTAGTCCTAACTATCCCTAAACCTAATCCTGGAACTGAGCCTAACGCTAACTCTAACTGTAAACTTAACACTAATCCATAACCATAACCCTAACACAAACCCTAAAACTCACTCTAACACTATCCCTAATCCCTAACCCTAACCCTAACCCTAACCCAAACACTAACTCTGAAACCCTAACCATAAACCTAACCCGAACCCTAATCCTAAATTTAACCCTAAACCTAACCCTAAACCTAACCATAACCCTAACCGTAACCCTAAGCCTAACCTTTACCCTAAAACTAACACGAACCCAAATTCATAACCCTAAACCTAACTCTAAACCTAACCCTAATCCCTAACCCTAACGATAAGCCTAAACCTAACACTAAACCTAAACCCTATCCCTAATCGCTAACCTTAACTATAACCATAACCCAAACTCTAACTCCAAAACCCTAACCCTAATCATAACACAACCCTAGCTCTAATCCTAACCTTCTAACTCTAAGCCTAACCCTAATCCTAACCCGAACCCTAACACTACACCTACCCCTAACCCTAAACCTAACCCCTAACCCTAACCCTATCCCTAACCGTAAACCTAATGCTAACCCTATCCCTAACCCTAAACCTATCAATAAACTGAACCCTAGCCCTAAAACTATCCCTAACCCTAATAATAGAACTGAGCCTAAAACTAACTCTAACTGTAAACCTAACCCTAATCCATAACCCTAACCCTAACCCTACCCCTAAACTCACTCTAACCCTATCCCTAATCCCTAACCCTAACCCTAACCCTAACCCAAACACTAACCCCGAAACCCTAATGCTAAACCTAACCCTAATATTAATCCTAACCTACTAACCCTAACCCTAACCCTAGCCCTACACCTAACGCTAAAACTAACCCTAACCCGAAACCCTAACCCTAACCCTAAGACTAACACTAACACCTAAGCCTAACCATAACCCTATCATTAAACCTAAAGCTAATGCTAACCCTGTCCCCAACCCTAACCCAGACAATAAACCTAACCCTAAACCTAAAACTATCCCTAACCCTAATCATAATACTGAGCCTAACACTAACCCTAAGCCTAACCCTAACCCTAATTTCTATCTCTAACCCTTACCAGAACAGTAACCCTAGTCCATAACCCTAACATTAACCTTTACAATATTCCAAACCTAACCGTAACACTAACCCCTAAGCCTGACCCTAACCTTATCCCTAATCCCTAAGCCTAGCTCTAACAATAACACTAACCCTAACCATAACCCTAAACATAACTGTAAACCTAACCCTAACCATAACCATATTCTTATCACCTAACCCATAACCCTAACCAAAACCCGAACCCTAAACATAATAGTAACCCTGAACCTATCAGTCTTCCGAAGCCTAACCCTGACACTATCCCCAACACCTAACCCCTAAACCTAACCCTAACCTGCCCCTAACCCTAACCTTAAACGTAACCGTAAACCTAACCCTAACCCTAACCCTAACCCTAACCCTAACCATTACCCTAACACTAACACTAATCCTAAACTCTAACACTAACACTTACCCTAACCCTAACCCTAAACTGTAAAATCAAACCCTAACCCTAACACAAACCCTAACCCAAAATATAAACCTGACCCTAACCTAAATCCTAACCCTAACCCTAACCCATAAAAATAACGCTAACCCTAACCGTAACCCTAACCCTAATACCAAATTCTAAACTTAACCCTAACCCTAATCATAACCCTAAGACTAAATCTAACCCTAAACTCTAACACTAACCCTAAACGTAACCCTAACCCTAAACCTAAACCATATCATAACCCTAAACCAAACACTAAACCTAACCCAAAACCTAACCCTAACACTAAACCTAATCCTAAAACCTAACCCTAACCCTAACACTAAGCCTAACTCTAAAACTAACCATAACCCTAACCTTAACCTTAACCCTAACCCCAACCCTATCCCTAAACCTGAACCTAAACCTAACCCTAATCTAACCCTAACCCTAACCATAACCCTAAACTTTACCTTTACCCTAAACTCTAACCCTAACGCTAACCCTAACCATAATCTCTAACTCTAAACTCTAACAATAAACCTAACCCTAAACCGAACTCTAAACCTAAACCTAACCTTAACGCTAACCATAACGCTAACCCTAACCGTAACCCTGGTTTTAACCCTAAGCAGAATACTAACACTAATCCATAACCCTAACCTTAAACCTTACCATAACCCTAACACTAAATGTAAAACTATCCCCTAACCCTAACACTAACCCTATCCGTAATCCCTAACCCTAATCCTAACCATAACACTAAAACTAGCCGTAACCCTAAATGTAACACCAACACTAAACGTAACCCTAAACATAACCTTAACCATATCCTTAACACCTAACCCCTAACCCTAACCCAAACCCTAAACCTAACCATAACCCTAACACTAACACTAATGCTAACCCTAAACCCTAACCATAACCATCACCCTAACGCTAACCCAAAACCTACCTCTAATCCCTATCCTAAACCTAACCCTAACCCTAAACCTAACCCTAAACCGAACACTAACCGTAACCCTAAACATAACCTTAACCCTAACCCTCCCTACCTATAACCATAACCCTAAACCAAAGTCTAACACTAACCCTAACTTTAACACTTAACCCTAAACCTTAAACCTAACCTAACATCTAACACTAAACCTATCCCTAAACAAAGCCTAACCATAACCCTAACCCTAACACTCTAAAACTAAGCCATACCGAAACGCTAAACCTATCAATAACACTAACCCTAGCCCTAACCCTAACTTCTAACTCTAACCCTAACCCTTACACTATCCCTAACACTAAACCTAACCGTAACTGAAACCCTAACCCTAAAGCTAACCTCTAACCCTAAACCTAGCCCTGACCCTAAACCAAACCCCCACGCAAAACCTAACCCTAACCCTAACCCTAAACCTCACACTAACCCTAAACCTAACCCTAACCCTAAACCTAACCTTAACCCTAACCCTAACCCTAACCATAACCCTAACACTCACCCTAACCCTATCCCTAATCGCTAAGCCTAACCATAACCATAACCCAAACACTAACATCAAAACCCTAACCCTAATCATAACACAAAACCTCACCGTAACCCTAACCCTAAACCTAGCTCTAATCCTAACCTTCTAGCCCTGACCCTAACCCTAATCCTAACCCTAACCCTAACACCTAACCCTAACCCTAACACCTAACCCTAACCCTCACCCTATCCCTAACCGTAAATCTAATGCTAACCCTGTCCCTAAACCTAACCCTATCAATAAACTAAAGCCTAGCCCTAAAACTATCCCTAAACCTAATCCTAGAACTGAGCCTAACGCTAACTCTAACTGTAAACTTAACACTAATCCATAACCATAACCCTAACCCAAACCCTAAAACTCACTCTAACCCTATCCCTAATCCCTAACCCTAACCCTAACCCTAACACAAACACTAACCCCGAAACCCTAACCCTAAACCTAACCCGAACCCTAATCCTAAACTTAACCGTAAACCTAACCTTAAACCTAACCCTAAACTAACCGTAACCCTAAGCCTAACCTTGACGCTAAAACTAACACGAACCCAAATTCATAACCCTAAACCTAACTCTAAACATAACCCTAATCCCTAATCCTAACGATAAGCCTAAACCTAACCCTAAACCTAAACCCTATCCCTAATCGCTAAACCTAACTATAACCATAACCCAAACACTAACTCCAAAACCCTAACCCTAATCGTAACACAACCCTAGCTCTACTCCTAACCTCCTAACTCTAACCCTAACCCTAATCATAAACCGAAACCTAACACTAACACCTACCCCTAACCCTAACCCCTAACCTAAACCCTAACACTATCCCTAACCGTAAACCTAATGCTAACCCTATCCCTAACACTAAACCTATCAATAAACCGAACCCTAGCCCTAAAACTATCCCTAACCCTAATCCTGGATCTGAGCCTATAACTAAGTCTAACTGTAAACCTAACCCTAATCTATAACCCTAACCCTAACCCTACACCTAAACTCACTCTAACCCTATCCCTAATCCCTAACCCTATCCCTAACCGTAAACCTAATGCTAACCCTATCCCTAACTCTAACCCTATCAATAAACTAAACCCTAGTCCTAACTATCCCTAAACCTAATCCTGGAACTGAGCCTAACGTTAACTCTAACTGTAAACTTAACACTAATCCATAACCATAACCCTAACACAAACCCTAAAACTCACTCTAACACTATCCCTAATCCCTAACCCTAACCCTAACCCTAACCCTAACCCAAACACTAACTCCGAAACCCTAACCCTAAACCTAACCCGAACCCTAATCCTAAATTTAACCCTAAACCTAACCCTAAACCTAACCATAACCCTAACCGTAACCCTAAGCCTAACCTTAACCCTAAAACTAACACGAACCCAAATTCATAACCCTAAACCTAACTCTAAACCTAACCCTAATCCCTAACCCTAACGATAAGCCTAAACCTAACCCTAAACCTAAACCCTATCCCTAATCGCTAACCTTAACTATAACCATAACCCAAACTCTAACTCCAAAACCCTAACCCTAATCATAACACAACCCTAGCTCTAATCCTAACCTTCTAACTCTAAGCCTAACCCTAATCCTAACCCGAAACCTAACACTACACCTACCCCTAACCCTAACCCTAACCCCTTACCCTAACCCTATCCCTAACCGTAAACCTAATGCTAACCCTATCCCTAACCCTAAACCTATCAATAAACTGAACCCTAGCCCTAAAACTATCCCTAACCCTAATAATAGAACTGAGCCTAAAACTAACTCTAACTGTAAACCTAACCCTAATCCATAACCCTAATCCTAACCCTACCCCTAAACTCACTCTAACCCTATCCCTAATCCCTAACGCTAACCCTAACCCTATCCCTAACCGTAAACCTAATGCTAACCCTAACCCTAACCCTAACCCTAACCCTAACCCTAACCATTACCCTAACACTAACACTAATCCTAAACTCTAACACTAACACTTACCCTAACCCTAACCCTAAACTGTAAAACCAAACCCTAACCCTAACACAACCCCTAACCCAAAATCTAAACCTGACCCTAACCTAATTCCTAACCCTAACGCTAACCCATAAAAATAACGCTAACCCTAACCGTAACCCTAACCCTAATACCAAATTCTAAACTTAACCCTAACCCTAATCATTACCCTAAGACTAAATCTAACCCTAAACTCTAACACTAACCCTAAACGTAACCCTAACCCTAAACCTAAACCATATCATAACCCTAAACCAAACACTAAACCTAACCCAAAACCTAACCCTAACACTAAACCTAATCCTAAAACCTAACCCTAACCCTAACACTAAGCCTAACTCTAAAACTAACCATAACCCTAACCTTAACCTTAACTCTAAACCCAACCCTATCCCTAAACCTGACCCTAAACCTAACCCTAATCTAACCCTAACCCTAACCATAACCCTAAACTTTACCTTTACCCTAAACTCTAACCCTAACGCTAACCCTAACCATAATCTCTAACTCTAAACTCTAACAATAAACCTAACCCTAAACCGAACTCTAAACCTAAACCTAACCTTAACGCTAACCATAACGCTAACCCTAACCGTAACCCTGGTTTTAACCCTAAGCCGAATACTAACACTAATTCATAACCCTAACCTTAAACCTTACCATAACCCTAACACTAAATGTAAAACTATCCCCTAACCCTAACACTAACCCTATCCGTAATCCCTAACCCTAATCCTAACCCTAACACTAAAACTAGCCGTAACCCTAAATGTAACACCAACACTAAACGTAACCCTAAACATAACCTTAACCATATCCTTAACACCTAACCCCTAACCCTAACCCAAACCCTAAACCTAACCATAACCCTAACACTAACACTAATGCTAACCCTAAACCCTAACCATAACCCTCACCCTAACGCTAACCCAAAACCTACCTCTAATCCCTATCCTAAACCTAACCCTAACCCTAAACCTAACACTAAACCGAACACTAACCGTAACCCTAAACATAACCTTAACCCTAACCCTCCCTACCTATAACCATAACCCTAAACCAAAGTCTAACACTAACCCTAACTTTAACACTTAACCCTAAACCTTAAACCTAACCTAACATCTAACACTAAACCTATCCCTAAACAAAGCCTAACCATAACCCTAACCGTAACACTCTAAAACTAAGCCATACCGAAACGCTAAACCTATCAATAACACTAACCCTAGCCCTAACCCTAACTTCTAACTCTAACCCTAACCCTTACACTATCCCTAACACTAAACCTAACCGTAACTGAAACCCTAACCCTAAAGCTAACCTCTAACCCTAAACCTAGCCCTGACCCTAAACCAAACCCCCACGCAAAACCTAACCCTAACCCTAACCCTAAACCTCACACTAACCCTAAACCTAACCCTAACCCTAAACCTAACCTTAACCCTAACCCTAACCCTAACCATAACCCTAACACTCACCCTAACCCTATCCCTAATCGCTAACCCTAACCATAACCATAACCCAAACACTAACATCAAAACCCTAACCCTAATCATAACACAAAACCTCACCGTAACCCTAACCCTAAACCTAGCTCTAATCCTAACCTTCTAGCCCTGACCCTAACCCTAATCCTAACCCTAACCCTAACACCTAACCCTAACCCTAACACCTAACCCTAACCCTCACCCTATCCCTAACCGTAAATCTAATGCTAACCCTATCCCTAAACCTAACCCTATCAATAAACTAAAGCCTAGCCCTAAAACTATCCCTAAACCTAATCCTAGAACTGAGCCTAACGCTAACTCTAACTGTAAACTTAACACTAATCCATAACCATAACCCTAACCCAAACCCTAAAACTCACTCTAACCCTATCCCTAATCCCTAACCCTAACCCTAACCCTAACACAAACACTAACCCCGAAACCCTAACCCTAAACCTAACCCGAACCCTAATCCTAAACTTAACCGTAAACCTAACCTTAAACCTAACCCTAAACTAACCGTAACCCTAAGCCTAACCTTAACCCTAAAACTAACACGAACCCAAATTCATAACCCTAAACCTAACTCTAAACATAACCCTAATCCCTAATCCTAACGATAAGCCTAAACCTAACCCTAAACCTAAACCCTATCCCTAATCGCTAAACCTAACTATAACCATAACCCAAACACTAACTCCAAAACCCTAACCCTAATCGTAACACAACCCTAGCTCTACTCCTAACCTCCTAACTCTAACCCTAACACTAATCATAAACCGAAACCTAACACTAACACCTACTCCTAACCCTAACCCCTAACCTAAACCCTAACACTATCCCTAACCGTAAACCTAATGCTAACCCTATCCCTAACACTAAACCTATCAATAAACCGAACCCTAGCCCTAAAACTATCCCTAACCCTAATCCTGGATCTGAGCCTATAACTAAGTCTAACTGTAAACCTAACCCTAATCTATAACCCTAACCCTAACCCTACACCTAAACTCACTCTAACCCTATCCCTAATCCCTAACCCTATCCCTAACCGTAAACCTAATGCTAACCCTATCCCTAACTCTAACCCTATCAATAAACTAAACCCTAGTCCTAACTATCCCTAAACCTAATCCTGGAACTGAGCCTAACACTAACTCTAACTGTAAACTTAACACTAATCCATAACCATAACCCTAACACAAACCCTAAAACTCACTCTAACACTATCCCTAATCCCTAACCCTAACCCTAACCCTAACCCAAACACTAACTCCGAAACCCTAACCCTAAACCTAACCCGAACCCTAATCCTAAATTTAACCCTAAACCTAACCCTAAACCTAACCATAACCCTAACCGTAACCCTAAGCCTAACCTTTACCCTAAAACTAACACGAACCCAAATTCATAACCCTAAACCTAACTCTAAACCTAACCCTAATCCCTAACCCTAACGATAAGCCTAAACCTAACCCTAAACCTAAACCCTATCCCTAATCGCTAACCTTAACTATAACCATAACCCAAACTCTAACTCCAAAACCCTAACCCTAATCATAACACAACCCTAGCTCTAATCCTAACCTTCTAACTCTAAGCCTAACCCTAATCCTAACCCGAACCCTAACACTACACCTACCCCTAACCCTAAACCTAACCCCTAACCCTAACCCTATCCCTAACCGTAAACCTAATGCTAACCCTATCCCTAACCCTAAACCTATCAATAAACTGAACCCTAGCCCTAAAACTATCCCTAACCCTAATAATAGAACTGAGCCTAAAACTAACTCTAACTGTAAACCTAACCCTAATCCATAACCCTAACCCTAACCCTACCCCTAAACTCACTCTAACCCTATCCCTAATCCCTAACCCTAACCCTAACCCTAACCCAAACACTAACCCCGAAACCCTAATGCTAAACCTAACCCTAATATTAATCCTAACCTACTAACCCTAACCCTAACCCTAGCCCTACACCTAACGCTAAAACTAACCCTAACCCGAAACCCTAACCCTAACCCTAAGACTAACACTAACACCTAAGCCTAACCATAACCCTATCATTAAACCTAAAGCTAATGCTAACCCTGTCCCCAACCCTAACCCAGACAATAAACCTAACCCTAAACCTAAAACTATCCCTAACCCTAATCATAATACTGAGCCTAACACTAACCCTAAGCCTAACCCTAACCCTAATTTCTAACTCTAACCCTTACCAGAACAGTAACCCTAGTCCATAACCCTAACATTAACCTTTACAATATTCCAAACCTAACCGTAACACTAACCCCTAAGCCTGACCCTAACCTTATCCCTAATCCCTAAGCCTAGCTCTAACAATAACACTAACCCTAACCATAACCCTAAACATAACTGTAAACCTAACCCTAACCATAACCATATTCTTATCACCTAACCCATAACCCTAACCAAAACCCGAACCCTAAACATAATAGTAACCCTGAACCTATCAGTCTTCCGAAGCCTAACCCTGACACTATCCCCAACACCTAACCCCTAAACCTAACCCTAACCTGCCCCTAACCCTAACCTTAAACGTAACCGTAAACCTAACCCTAACCCTAACCCTAACCCTAACCCTAACCATTACCCTAACACTAACACTAATCCTAAACTCTAACACTAACACTTACCCTAACCCTAACCCTAAACTGTAAAATCAAACCCTAACCCTAACACAAACCCTAACCCAAAATATAAACCTGACCCTAACCTAAATCCTAACCCTAACCCTAACCCATAAAAATAACGCTAACCCTAACCGTAACCCTAACCTTAATACCAAATTCTAAACTTAACCCTAACCCTAATCATAACCCTAAGACTAAATCTAACCCTAAACTCTAACACTAACCCTAAACGTAACCCTAACCCTAAACCTAAACCATATCATAACCCTAAACCAAACACTAAACCTAACCCAAAACCTAACCCTAACACTAAACCTAATCCTAAAACCTAACCCTAACCCTAACACTAAGCCTAACTCTAAAACTAACCATAACCCTAACCTTAACCTTAACCCTAAACATAAGTGTAAACCTAACCCTAACCATAACCATATTCTTATCACCTAACCCATAACCCTAACCAAAACCCGAACCCTAAACATAATAGTAACCCTGAACCTATCAGTCTTCCGAAGCCTAACCCTGACACTATCCCCAACACCTAACCCCTAAACCTAACCCTAACCTGCCCCTAACCCTAACCTTAAACGTAACCGTAAACCTAACCCTAACCCTAACCCTAACCCTAACCCTAACCATTACCCTAACACTAACACTAATCCTAAACTCTAACACTAACACTTACCCTAACCCTAACCCTAAACTGTAAAATCAAACCCTAACCCTAACACAAACCCTAACCCAAAATATAAACCTGACCCTAACCTAAATCTTAACCCTAACCCTAACCCATAAAAATAACGCTAACCCTAACCGTAACCCTAACCTTAATACCAAATTCTAAACTTAACCCTAACCCTAATCATAACCCTAAGACTAAATCTAACCCTAAACTCTAACACTAACCCTAAACGTAACCCTAACCCTAAACCTAAACCATATCATAACCCTAAACCAAACACTAAACCTAACCCAAAACCTAACCCTAACACTAAACCTAATCCTAAAACCTAACCCTAACCCTAACACCTAGCCTAACTCTAAAACTAACCATAACCCTAACCTTAACCTTAACCCTAACCCCAACCCTATCCCTAAACCTGACCCTAAACCTAACCCTAATCTAACCCTAACCCTAACCATAACCCTAAACTTTACCTTTACCCTAAACTCTAACCCTAACGCTAACCCTAACCATAATCTCTAACTCTAAACTCTAACAATAAACCTAACCCTAAACCGAACTCTAAACCTAAACCTAACCTTAACGCTAACCATAACGCTAACCCTAACCGTAACCCTGGTTTTAACCCTAAGCCGAATACTAACACTAATCCATAACCCTAACCTTAAACCTTACCATAACCCTAACACTAAATGTAAAACTATCCCCTAACCCTAACACTAACCCTATCCGTAATCCCTAACCCTAATCCTAACCCTAACACTAAAACTAGCCGTAACCCTAAATGTAACACCAACACTAAACGTAACCCTAAACATAACCTTAACCATATCCTTAACACCTAACCCCTAACCCTAACCCAAACCCTAAACCTAACCATAACCCTAACACTAACACTAATGCTAACCCTAAACCCTAACCATAACCCTCACCCTAACGCTAACCCAAAACCAACCTCTAATCCCTATCCTAAACCTAACCCTAACCCTAAACCTAACACTAAACCGAACACTAACCGTAACCCTAAACATAACCTAAACCCTAACCCTCCCTACCTATAACCATAACCCTAAACCAAAGTCTAACACTAACCCTAACTTTAACACTTAACCCTAAACCTTAAACCTAACCTAACATCTAACACTAAACCTATCCCTAAACAAAGCCTAACCATAACCCTAACCCTAACACTCTAAAACTAAGCCATACCGAAACGCTAAACCTATCAATAACACTAACCCTAGCCCTAACCCTAACTTCTAACTCTAACCCTAACCCTTACACTATCCCTAACACTAAACCTAACCGTAACTGAAACCCTAACCCTAAAGCTAACCTCTAACCCTAAACCTAGCCCTGACCCTAAACCAAACCCCCACGCAAAACCTAACCCTAACCCTAACCCTAAACCTCACACTAACCCTAAACCTAACCCTAACCCTAAACCTAACCTTAACCCTAACCCTAACCCTAACCATAACCCTAACACTCACCCTAACCCTATCCCTAATCGCTAACCCTAACCATAACCATAACCCAAACACTAACATCAAAACCCTAACCCTAATCATAACACAAAACCTCACCGTAACCCTAACCCTAAACCTAGCTCTAATCCTAACCTTCTAGCCCTGACCCTAACCCTAATCCTAACCCTAACCCTAACACCTAACCCTAACCCTAACACCTAACCCTAACCCTCACCCTATCCCTAACCGTAAATCTAATGCTAACCCTATCCCTAAACCTAACCCTATCAATAAACTAAAGCCTAGCCCTAAAACTATCCCTAAACCTAATCCTAGAACTGAGCCTAACGCTAACTCTAACTGTAAACTTAACACTAATCCATAACCATAACCCTAACCCAAACCCTAAAACTCACTCTAACCCTATCCCTAATCCCTAACCCTAACCCTAACCCTAACACAAACACTAACCCCGAAACCCTAACCCTAAACCTAACCCGAACCCTAATCCTAAACTTAACCGTAAACCTAACCTTAAACCTAACCCTAAACTAACCGTAACCCTAAGCCTAACCTTAACCCTAAAACTAACACGAACCCAAATTCATAACCCTAAACCTAACTCTAAACATAATCCTAATCCCTAATCCTAACGATAAGCCTAAACCTAACCCTAAACCTAAACCCTATCCCTAATCGCTAAACCTAACTATAACCATAACCCAAACACTAACTCCAAAACCCTAACCCTAATCGTAACACAACCCTAGCTCTACTCCTAACCTCCTAACTCTAACCCTAACCCTAATCATAAACCGAAACCTAACACTAACACCTACTCCTAACCCTAACCCCTAACCTAAACCCTAACACTATCCCTAACCGTAAACCTAATGCTAACCCTATCCCTAACACTAAACCTATCAATAAACCGAACCCTAGCCCTAAAACTATCCCTAACCCTAATCCTGGATCTGAGCCTATAACTAAGTCTAACTGTAAACCTAACCCTAATCTATAACCCTAACCCTAACCCTACACCTAAACTCACTCTAACCCTATCCCTAATCCCTAACCCTATCCCTAACCGTAAACCTAATGCTAACCCTATCCCTAACTCTAACCCTATCAATAAACTAAACCCTAGTCCTAACTATCCCTAAACCTAATCCTGGAACTGAGCCTAACGCTAACTCTAACTGTAAACTTAACACTAATCCATAACCATAACCCTAACACAAACCCTAAAACTCACTCTAACACTATCCCTAATCCCTAACCCTAACCCTAACCCTAACCCAAACACTAACTCCGAAACCCTAACCCTAAACCTAACCCGAACCCTAATCCTAAATTTAACCCTAAACCTAACCCTAAACCTAACCATAACCCTAACCGTAACCCTAAGCCTAACCTTTACCCTAAAACTAACACGAACCCAAATTCATAACCCTAAACCTAACTCTAAACCTAACCCTAATCCCTAACCCTAACGATAAGCCTAAACCTAACCCTAAACCTAAACCCTATCCCTAATCGCTAACCTTAACTATAACCATAACCCAAACTCTAACTCCAAAACCCTAACCCTAATCATAACACAACCCTAGCTCTAATCCTAACCTTCTAACTCTAAGCCTAACCCTAATCCTAACCCGAACCCTAACACTACACCTACCCCTAACCCTAAACCTAACCCCTAACCCTAACCCTATCCCTAACCGTAAACCTAATGCTAACCCTATCCCTAACCCTAAACCTATCAATAAACTGAACCCTAGCCCTAAAACTATCCCTAACCCTAATAATAGAACTGAGCCTAAAACTAACTCTAACTGTAAACCTAACCCTAATCCATAACCCTAACCCTAACCCTACCCCTAAACTCACTCTAACCCTATCCCTAATCCCTAACCCTAACCCTAACCCTAACCCAAACACTAACCCCGAAACCCTAATGCTAAACCTAACCCTAATATTAATCCTAACCTACTAACCCTAACCCTAACCCTAGCCCTACACCTAACGCTAAAACTAACCCTAACCCGAAACCCTAACCCTAACCCTAAGACTAACACTAACACCTAAGCCTAACCATAACCCTATCATTAAACCTAAAGCTAATGCTAACCCTGTCCCCAACCCTAACCCAGACAATAAACCTAACCCTAAACCTAAAACTATCCCTAACCCTAATCATAATACTGAGCCTAACACTAACCCTAAGCCTAACCCTAACCCTAATTTCTAACTCTAACCCTTACCAGAACAGTAACCCTAGTCCATAACCCTAACATTAACCTTTACAATATTCCAAACCTAACCGTAACACTAACCCCTAAGCCTGACCCTAACCTTATCCCTAATCCCTAAGCCTAGCTCTAACAATAACACTAACCCTAACCATAACCCTAAACATAACTGTAAACCTAACCCTAACCATAACCATATTCTTATCACCTAACCCATAACCCTAACCAAAACCCGAACCCTAAACATAATAGTAACCCTGAACCTATCAGTCTTCCGAAGCCTAACCCTGACACTATCCCCAACACCTAACCCCTAAACCTAACCCTAACCTGCCCCTAACCCTAACCTTAAACGTAACCGTAAACCTAACCCTAACCCTAACCCTAACCCTAACCCTAACCCTAACCATTACCCTAACACTAACACTAATCCTAAACTCTAACACTAACACTTACCCTAACCCTAACCCTAAACTGTAAAATCAAACCCTAACCCTAACACAAACCCTAACCCAAAATATAAACCTGACCCTAACCTAAATCCTAACCCTAACCCTAACCCATAAAAATAACGCTAACCCTAACCGTAACCCTAACCCTAATATCAAATTCTAAACTTAACCCTAACCCTAATCATAACCCTAAGACTAAATCTAACCCTAAACTCTAACACTAACCCTAAACGTAACCCTAACCCTAAACCTAAACCATATCATAACCCTAAACCAAACACTAAACCTAACCCAAAACCTAACCCTAACACTAAACCTAATCCTAAAACCTAACCCTAACCCTAACACTAAGCCTAACTCTAAAACTAACCATAACCCTAACTTTAACCTTAACCCTAACCCCAACCCTATCCCTAAACCTGACCCTAAACCTAACCCTAATCTAACCCTAACCCTAACCATAACCCTAAACTTTACCTTTACCCTAAACTCTAACCCTAACGCTAACCCTAACCATAATCTCTAACTCTAAACTCTAACAATAAACCTAACCCTAAACCGAACTCTAAACCTAAACCTAACCTTAACGCTAACCATAACGCTAACCCTAACCGTAACCCTGGTTTTAACCCTAAGCCGAATACTAACACTAATCCATAACCCTAACCTTAAACCTTACCATAACCCTAACACTAAATGTAAAACTATCCCCTAACCCTAACACTAACCCTATCCGTAATCCCTAACCCTAATCCTAACCATAACACTAAAACTAGCCGTAACCCTAAATGTAACACCAACACTAAACGTAACCCTAAACATAACCTTAACCATATCCTTAACACCTAACCCCTAACCCTAACCCAAACCCTAAACCTAACCATAACCCTAACACTAACACTAATGCTAAACCTAAACCCTAACCATAACCCTCACCCTAACGCTAACCCAAAACCTACCTCTAATCCCTATCCTAAACCTAACCCTAACCCTAAACCTAACCCTAAACCGAACACTAACCGTAACCCTAAACATAACCTTAACCCTAACCCTCCCTACCTATAACCATAACCCTAAACCAAAGTCTAACACTAACCCTAACTTTAACACTTAACCCTAAACCTTAAACCTAACCTAACATCTAACACTAAACCTATCCCTAAACAAAGCCTAACCATAACCCTAACCCTAACACTCTAAAACTAAGCCATACCGAAACGCTAAACCTATCAATAACACTAACCCTAGCCCTAACCCTAACTTCTAACTCTAACCCTAACCCTTACACTATCCCTAACACTAAACCTAACCGTAACTGAAACCCTAACCCTAAAGCTAACCTCTAACCCTAAACCTAGCCCTGACCCTAAACCAAACCCCTACGCAAAACCTAACCCTAACCCTAACCCTAAACGTCACACTAACCCTAAACCTAACCCTAACCCTAAACCTAACCTTAACCCTAACCCTAACCCTAACCATAACCCTAACACTCACCCTAACCCTATCCCTAATCGCTAAGCCTAACCATAACCATAACCCAAACACTAACATCAAAACCCTAACCCTAATCATAACACAAAACCTCACCGTAACCCTAACCCTAAACCTAGCTCTAATCCTAACCTTCTAGCCCTGACCCTAACCCTAATCCTAACCCTAACCCTAACACCTAACCCTAACCCTAACACCTAACCCTAACCCTCACCCTATCCCTAACCGTAAATCTAATGCTAACCCTATCCCTAAACCTAACCCTATCAATAAACTAAAGCCTAGCCCTAAAACTATCCCTAAACCTAATCCTAGAACTGAGCCTAACGCTAACTCTAACTGTAAACTTAACACTAATCCATAACCATAACCCTAACCCAAACCCTAAAACTCACTCTAACCCTATCCCTAATCCCTAACCCTAACCCTAACCCTAACACAAACACTAACCCCGAAACCCTAACCCTAACCCTAACCCGAACCCTAATCCTAAACTTAACCGTAAACCTAACCTTAAACCTAACCCTAAACTAACCGTAACCCTAAGCCTAACCTTAACGCTAAAACTAACACGAACCCAAATTCATAACCCTAAACCTAACTCTAAACATAACCCTAATCCCTAATCCTAACGATAAGCCTAAACCTAACCCTAAACCTAAACCCTATCCCTAATCGCTAAACCTAACTATAACCATAACCCAAACACTAACTCCAAAACCCTAACCCTAATCGTAACACAACCCTAGCTCTACTCCTAACCTCCTAACTCTAACCCTAACCCTAATCATAAACCGAAACCTAACACTAACACCTACCCCTAACCCTAACCCCTAACCTAAACCCTAACACTATCCCTAACCGTAAACCTAATGCTAACCCTATCCCTAACACTAAACCTATCAATAAACCGAACCCTAGCCCTAAAACTATCCCTAACACTAATCCTGGATCTGAGCCTATAACTAAGTCTAACTGTAAACCTAACCCTAATCTATAACCCTAACCCTAACCCTACACCTAAACTCACTCTAACCCTATCCCTAATCCCTAACCCTATCCCTAACCGTAAACCTAATGCTAACCCTATCCCTAACTCTAACCCTATCAATAAACTAAACCCTAGTCCTAACTATCCCTAAACCTAATCCTGGAACTGAGCCTAACGCTAACTCTAACTGTAAACTTAACACTAATCCATAACCATAACCCTAACACAAACCCTAAAACTCACTCTAACACTATCCCTAATCCCTAACCCTAACCCTAACCCTAACCCAAACACTAACTCCGAAACCCTAACCCTAAACCTAACCCGAACCCTAATCCTAAATTTAACCCTAAACCTAACCCTAAACCTAACCATAACCCTAACCGTAACCCTAAGCCTAACCTTAACCCTAAAACTAACACGAACCCAAATTCATAACCCTAAACCTAACTCTAAACCTAACCCTAATCCCTAACCCTAACGATAAGCCTAAACCTAACCCTAAACCTAAACCCTATCCCTAATCGCTAACCTTAACTATAACCATAACCCAAACTCTAACTCCAAAACCCTAACCCTAATCATAACACAACCCTAGCTCTAATCCTAACCTTCTAACTCTAAGCCTAACCCTAATCCTAACCCGAACCCTAACACTACACCTACCCCTAACCCTAACCCTAACCCCTTACCCTAACCCTATCCCTAACCGTAAACCTAATGCTAACCCTATCCCTAACCCTAAACCTATCAATAAACTGAACCCTAGCCCTAAAACTATCCCTAACCCTAATAATAGAACTGAGCCTAAAACTAACTCTAACTGTAAACCTAACCCTAATCCATAACCCTAACCCTAACCCTACCCCTAAACTCACTCTAACCCTATCCCTAATCCCTAACGCTAACCCTAACCCTATCCCTAACCGTAAACCTAATGCTAACCCTAACCCTAACCCTAACCCTAACCCTAACCCTAACCATTACCCTAACACTAACACTAATCCTAAACTCTAACACTAACACTTACCCTAACCCTAACCCTAAACTGTAAAACCAAACCCTAACCCTAACACAACCCCTAACCCAAAATCTAAACCTGACCCTAACCTAATTCCTAACCCTAACCCTAACCCATAAAAATAACGCTAACCCTAACCGTAACCCTAACCCTAATACCAAATTCTAAACTTAACCCTAACCCTAATCATAACCCTAAGACTAAATCTAACCCTAAACTCTAACACTAACCCTAAACGTAACCCTAACCCTAAACCTAAACCATATCATAACCCTAAACCAAACACTAAACCTAACCCAAAACCTAACCCTAACACTAAACCTAATCCTAAAACCTAACCCTAACCCTAACACTAAGCCTAACTCTAAAACTAACCATAACCCTAACCTTAACCTTAACTCTAAACCCAACCCTATCCCTAAACCTGACCCTAAACCTAACCCTAATCTAACCCTAACCCTAACCATAACCCTAAACTTTACCTTTACCCTAAACTCTAACCCTAACGCTAACCCTAACCATAATCTCTAACTCTAAACTCTAACAATAAACCTAACCCTAAACCGAACTCTAAACCTAAACCTAACCTTAACGCTAACCATAACGCTAACCCTAACCGTAACCCTGGTTTTAACCCTAAGCCGAATACTAACACTAATTCATAACCCTAACCTTAAACCTTACCATAACCCTAACACTAAATGTAAAACTATCCCCTAACCCTAACACTAACCCTATCCGTAATCCCTAACCCTAATCCTAACCCTAACACTAAAACTAGCCGTAACCCTAAATGTAACACCAACACTAAACGTAACCCTAAACATAACCTTAACCATATCCTTAACACCTAACCCCTAACCCTAACCCAAACCCTAAACCTAACCATAACCCTAACACTAACACTAATGCTAACCCTAAACCCTAACCATAACCCTCACCCTAACGCTAACCCAAAACCTACCTCTAATCCCTATCCTAAACCTAACCCTAACCCTAAACCTAACACTAAACCGAACAGTAACCGTAACCCTAAACATAACCTTAACCCTAACCCTCCCTACCTATAACCATAACCCTAAACCAAAGTCTAACACTAACCCTAACTTTAACACTTAACCCTAAACCTTAAACCTAACCTAACATCTAACACTAAACCTATCCCTAAACAAAGCCTAACCATAACCCTAACCCTAACACTCTAAAACTAAGCCATACCGAAACGCTAAACCTATCAATAACACTAACCCTAGCCCTAACCCTAACTTCTAACTCTAACCCTAACCCTTACACTATCCCTAACACTAAACCTAACCGTAACTGAAACCCTAACCCTAAAGCTAACCTCTAACCCTAAACCTAGCCCTGACCCTAAACCAAACCCCCACGCAAAACCTAACCCTAACCCTAACCCTAAACCTCACACTAACCCTAAACCTAACCTTAACCCTAAACCTAACCTTAACCCTAACCCTAACCCTAACCATAACCCTAACACTCACCCTAACCCTATCCCTAATCGCTAACCCTAACCATAACCATAACCCAAACACTAACATCAAAACCCTAACCCTAATCATAACACAAAACCTCACCGTAACCCTAACCCTAAACCTAGCTCTAATCCTAACCTTCTAGCCCTGACCCTAACCCTAATCCTAACCCTAACCCTAACACCTAACCCTAACCCTAACACCTAACCCTAACCCTCACCCTATCCCTAACCGTAAATCTAATGCTAACCCTATCCCTAAACCTAACCCTATCAATAAACTAAAGCCTAGCCCTAAAACTATCCCTAAACCTAATCCTAGAACTGAGCCTAACGCTAACTCTAACTGTAAACTTAACACTAATCCATAACCATAACCCTAACCCAAACCCTAAAACTCACTCTAACCCTATCCCTAATCCCTAACCCTAACCCTAACCCTAACACAAACACTAACCCCGAAACCCTAACCCTAAACCTAACCCGAACCCTAATCCTAAACTTAACCGTAAACCTAACCTTAAACCTAACCCTAAACTAACCGTAACCCTAAGCCTAACCTTAACCCTAAAACTAACACGAACCCAAATTCATAACCCTAAACCTAACTCTAAACATAACCCTAATCCCTAATCCTAACGATAAGCCTAAACCTAACCCTAAACCTAAACCCTATCCCTAATCGCTAAACCTAACTATAACCATAACCCAAACACTAACTCCAAAACCCTAACCCTAATCGTAACACAACCCTAGCTCTACTCCTAACCTCCTAACTCTAACCCTAACCCTAATCATAAACCGAAACCTAACACTAACACCTACCCCTAACCCTAACCCCTAACCTAAACCCTAACACTATCCCTAACCGTAAACCTAATGCTAACCCTATCCCTAACACTAAACCTATCAATAAACCGAACCCTAGCCCTAAAACTATCCCTAACCCTAATCCTGGATCTGAGCCTATAACTAAGTCTAACTGTAAACCTAACCCTAATCTATAACCCTAACCCTAACCCTACACCTAAACTCACTCTAACCCTATCCTTAATCCCTAACCCTATCCCTAACCGTAAACCTAATGCTAACCCTATCCCTAACTCTAACCCTATCAATAAACTAAACCCTAGTCCTAACTATCCCTAAACCTAATCCTGGAACTGAGCCTAACACTAACTCTAACTGTAAACTTAACACTAATCCATAACCATAACCCTAACACAAACCCTAAAACTCACTCTAACACTATCCCTAATCCCTAACCCTAACCCTAACCCTAACCCAAACACTAACTCCGAAACCCTAACCCTAAACCTAACCCGAACCCTAATCCTAAATTTAACCCTAAACCTAACCCTAAACCTAACCATAACCCTAACCGTAACCCTAAGCCTAACCTTAACCGTAAAACTAACACGATCCCAAATTCATAACCCTAAACCTAACTCTAAACCTAACCCTAATCCCTAACCCTAACGATAAGCCTAAACCTAACCCTAAACCTAAACCCTATCCCTAATCGCTAACCTTAACTATAACCATAACCCAAACTCTAACTCCAAAACCCTAACCCTAATCATAACACAACCCTAGCTCTAATCCTAACCTTCTAACTCTAAGCCTAACCCTAATCCTAACCCGAACCCTAACACTACACCTACCCCTAACCCTAACCCTAACCCCTAACCCTAACCCTATCCCTAACCGTAAACCTAATGCTAACCCTATCCCTAACCCTAAACCTATCAATAAACTGAACCCTAGCCCTAAAACTATCCCTAACCCTAATAATAGAACTGAGCCTAAAACTAACTCTAACTGTAAACCTAACCCTAATCCATAACCCTAACCCTAACCCTACCCCTAAACTCACTCTAACCCTATCCCTAATCCCTAACGCTAACCCTAACCCTATCCCTAACCGTAAACCTAATGCTAACCCTAACCCTAACCCTAACCCTAACCCTAACCCTAACCATTACCCTAACACTAACACTAATCCTAAACTCTAACACTAACACTTACCCTAACCCTAACCCTAAACTGTAAAACCAAACCCAACCCTAACACAACCCCTAACCCAAAATCTAAACCCAACCCTAACCTAAATCCTAACCCTAATCCTAACCCTAACCCATAACAATAACCCTAACCCTAACCGTAACCCTAACCCTAACACTAACATTTAACCTTAACACTAACCCTAATCATAACCCTAAGACTAAATCTCACCCTAAACTCTAACACTAAAACGAAACGTAACCCTAACCCTAAACCTAAACCATATCATAACCCTAAACCTAACACTAAACCTAACCCAAAACCTAACCCTAACACTAAACCTAACCCTAAAACCTAATCCTAACCCTAACACTAACCCTAACCCTAAAACTAACCATAACCCTAACCTTAACCTTAACCCTAACCCCAACCCTATCCCTAAACCTGACCCTAAAACTAACCCTAATCTTACCCTAACCCTAAGCATAACCGTAACCCTTACCCTTACCCTAAACTCTAACCCTAACGCTAACCACAACCCTAATCTCTAACTCTAAACGCTAACAATAAACCTAACCCTAAACCGAACGCTAAATCTAAACCTAAACTTATCCCTAACCATAACGCTAACCCTAACTGTAACCCTAGTTTTTACCCTAAGCCGAATACTAACACTAATCCATAACCCTAACCTTAACCCTTACCATAACCCTAACACTAAATGTAAAACTAGCCCCTAACCCTAACACTAACCCTATCCGTAATCCCTAACCCTAATCCTAACCCTAACACTAAAACTAGCCGTAACCCTAAATGTAACACCAACACTGAACGTAACCCTAAACATAACCTTAACCATATCCTTAACACCTAACCCCTAACCCTAACCCAAACCCTAAACCTAACCCTAAACCTAACCCTAACCCTAACCCTAACCCTAACCCTAACACTAACACTAATGCTAACCCTAAACCCTAACCATAACCCTCACCCTAACGCTAACCCAAAACCTACCTCTAATCCCTATCCTAAACCTAACCCTAACCCTAAACCTAACCCTAAACCGAACACTAACCGTAACTCTAAACATAACCTTAACCCTAACCCTCCCTACCTATAACCATAACCCTAAACCAAAGTCTAACACAAACCCTAACTTTAACACTTAACCCTAAACATTAAACCTAACCTAACATCTAACACTAAACTTATCCCTAAATAAAGCCTAACAATAACCCTAACCCTAACCCTCTAAAACTAAACCATACCGAAACACTAACCCTATCAATAACACTAACCCTAGCCTTAACCCTTACTTCTATCTCTAACCCTAACCCTTACACTATCCCTAACACTAAACCTAACCGTAACTGAAACCCTAACCCTAAACCTAACCTCTAACCCTAAACCTAGCCCTGACCCTAAACCAAACCCCTACGCAAAACCTAACCCTAACCCTAACCCTAAACCTAACCTTAACCCTAACCCTAACCCTAACCATAACCCTAATACTCACCCTAACCCTATCCCTAATCGCTAACCCTAACCATAACCATAACCCAAACGCTAACACCAAAACCCTAACCCTAATCATAACACAAAACCTCACCGTAACCCTAACCCTAAACCTAGCTCTAATCCTAACCTTCTAGCCCTGACCCTAACCCTAATCCTAACCCTAACCGTAACACCTAACCCTAACCCTAACACCTAACCCTAACCCTCACCCTATCCCTAACCGTAAATCTAATGCTAACCCTATCCCTAAACCTAACCCTATCAATAAACTAAAGCCTAGCCCTAAAACTATCCCTAAACCTAATCCTAGAACTGAGCCTAACGCTAACTCTAACTGTAAACTAAACACTAATCCATAACCATAACCCTAACCCAAACCCTAAAACTCACTCTAACCCTATCCCTAATCCCTAACCCTAACCCTAACCCTAACACAAACACTAACCCCGAAACCCTAACCCTAAACCTAACCCGAACCCTAATCCTAAACTTAACCGTAAACCTAACCTTAAACCTAACCCTAAACTAACCGTAACCCTAAGCCTAACCTTAACCCTAAAACTAACACGAACCCAAATTCATAACCCTAAACCTAACTCTAAACATAACCCTAATCCCTAAACCTAACGATAAGCCTAAACCTAACCCTAAACCTAAACCCTATCCCTAATCGCTAAACCTAACTATAACCATAACCCAAACACTAACTCCAAAACCCTAACCCTAATCGTAACACAACACTACCTCTACTCCTAATCTCCTAACTCGAACCCTAAACCTAATCCTAAACCGAAACCTAACACTAACACCTACCCCTAACCCTAAACCCTAACCCAAACACTAACACTATCCCTAACGGTAAATCTAATGCTAACCCTATCCCTAACTCTAAACCTATCAATAAACCGAACCCTAGACCTAAAACTGTCCCTAACCCTAATCCTAGATCTGAGCCTAAAACTAAGTCTAACTGTAAACCTAACCCTAATCTATAACCCTAACCCTAACCCTACACCTAAACTCACTCTAACAATATCCCTAATCCCTAACCCTATCCCTAACCGTAAACCTAATGCTAACCCTATCACTAACTCTAACCCTATCAATAAACTAAAACCTAGTCCTAACTATCCATAAACCTAATCCTAGAACTGAGCCTAACGCTAACTCTAACTTTAAACTTAACACTAATCCATAACCATAACCCTAACACAAACCCTAAAACTCACTCTAACACTATCCCTAATCCCTAACCCTAACCCTAACCCTAACCCAAACACTAACTCCGAAACCCTAACCATAAACCTAACCCGAACCCTAATCCTAAACTTAACCCTAAACCTAACCCTAAACCTAACCATAACACTAACCATAAACCTAAGCCTAACCTTTACACTAAAACTAACACGAACCCAAATTCATAACCCTAAACCCTAAACCTTAAACCTAACCCTAACATCTAACACTAAACCTATCCCTAAACAAAGCCTAACCATAACACTAACCCTAACACTCTAAAACTAAGCCATACCGAAACGCTAACCCTATCAATAACACTAACCCTAGCCCTTACCCTAACTTCGAACTCTAACCCAAACCCTTACACTATCCCTAACACTAAACCTAACCGTAACTGAAACCCTAACCCTAAAGCTAACCTCTAACCCTAAACCTAGCCCTGACCCTAAACCAAACCCCCACGCAAAACCTAACCCTAACCCTAACCCTAAACCTCACACTAACCCTAAACCTAACCCTAACCCTAAACCTAACCTTAACCCTAACCCTAACCCTAACCATAACCCTAACACTCACCCTAACCCTATCCCTAATCGCTAACCCTAACCATAACCATAACCCAAACACTAACATCAAAACCCTAACCCTAATCATAACACAAAACCTCACCGTAACCCTAACCCTAACCCTAGCTCTAATCCTAACCTTCTAGCCCTGACCCTAACCCTAATCCTAACCCTAACCCTAACACCTAACTCTAACCCTAACACCTAACCCTAACCCTCACCCTATCCCTAACCGTAAATCTAATGCTAACCCTATCCCTAAACCTAACCCTATCAATAAACTAAAGCCTAGCCCTAAAACTATCCCTAAACCTAATCCTAGAACTGAGCTTAACGCTAACTCTATCTGTAAACTTAACACTAATCCATAACCATAACCCTAACCCAAACCCTAAAACTCACTCTAACCCTATCCCTAATCCCTAACCCTAACCCTAACCCTAACACAAACACTAACCCCGAAACCCTAACCCTAAAACTAATCCGAACCCTAATCCTAAACTTAACCCTAAACCTAACACTAAACCTAACCATAAACCTAACCGTAACCTTAAGCCTAACCTTAACCCTAAAACTAACACGAACACATATTCATAACCCTAAACCTAACTCTAAACCTAACCCTAATTCTAACCCTAACGATAAGCTTAAACCTAACCCTAAACCTAAACCCTATCCCTAATCGCTAACCCTTACTATAACCATAACACAAACACTAACTCCAAAACATTAACCCTAATCGTAACAAAACCCTAGCTCTACCTCTAACCTTCTAACTCTAACCCTAACCCTAATCCTAAACCGAAACCAAACACTAACATCTACCCCTAACCCTAACGCCTAACCCAAACCCTAACACTATCCCTAACCGTAAACCTAATGCTAACCCTATCCCTAACCCTAAACCTATCAATAAACCGAACCCTAGGCCTAAAACTATCCCTAACCCTAAGCCTAGAACTGAGCCTAAAACTAACTCTAACTGTAAACCTAACCCTAATCCATAACCCTAAACTTAACCCTACCCCTAAACTCACTCTAACACTATCCCTAAACCCTAACGCTAATCCTAACCCTATCCCTAACCGTAAACCTAATGCTAACCCTAACCCTAACTCTACCCCTAACCCTAACCATAACCCTAACCCTAACCATTACCCTAACACTAACACTAATCCTAAACTCTAAAACTAACACTTACCCTAACCCTAACCCTAAACTGTAAAACCAAACCATAACCCTAATACAAACCCTAACCGAAAATCTAAACCTAACCCTAACCTAAATCCTAACGCTAACCCTAACCCTAACCCATAACAATAACCCTAACCATAACCGTAACCCTAACCCTAACACTAACTTCTAAAGTTAACCCTAACCCTAATCATAACCCTAAGACTAAATCTCACCCTAAACTCTAACACTAACCCTAAACGTAACCCTAAACCATATCATAACCCTAAACCTAACACTAAACCTAACCCAAAACCTAACCCTAACACTAAACCTAATCCTAAAACCTAACCCTAACCCTAACACTAAGCCTAACTCTAAAACTAACCATAACCCTAACCTTAACCTTAACCCTAACCCCAACCCTATCCCTAAACCTGACACTAAACCTAACCCTAATCTAACCCTAACCCTAACCATAACCCTAAACTTTACCTTTACCCTAAACTCTAACCCTAACGCTAACCCTAACCCTAATCTCTAACTCTAAACGCTAACAATAATCCTAACCCTAAACCGAACCATAAACCTAAATCTAACCTTAACCCTAACCATAACGCTAACCCTAACCGTAACCCTGGTTTTAACCCTAAGCCGAATACTAACACTAATCCATAACCCTAACCTTAACCCTTACCATAACCCTAACACTAAATGTAAAACTAGCCCCTAACCCTAACATTAAACCTATCCGTAATCCCTAACCCTAATCCTAACCCTAACACTAAAACTAGCCATAACCCTAAATGTAACACCAACACTAAACGTAACCCTAAACATAACCTTAACCATATCCTTAACACCTAACCCCTAACCCTAACCCAAAACCTAAACCTAACCATAACCCTAACACTAAAACTAATGCTAACCCTAATCCCTAACCATAACCCTCACCCTAACGCTAACCCAAAACCTACCTCTAATCCCTATCCTAAACCTAACCCTAACCCTAAACCTAAACCTAAACCGAACACTAACCGTAACCCTAAACATAACCTTAACCCTAACCCTCCCTACCTATAAACATAACCCTAAACCAAAGTCTAACACTAACCCTAACTTTAACACTTAACCCTAAACCTTAAACTTAACCCTAACATCTAACACTAAACCTATCCCTAAACAAAGCCTAACCATAACACTAACCCTAACACTCTAAAACTAAGCCATACCGAAACGCTAACCCTATCAATAACAATAACCCTAGCCTTGACCCTAACTTCTAACTCTAACCCTAACCCTTACACTATCCCTAACACTAAACCTAACCGTAACTGAAACCCTAACCCTAAAGCTAACCTCTAAACCGAAACCTAGCACTTACCCTAAACCAAACCCCTACGCAAAACCTAAACCTAACCCTAACCCTAAACCTCACACTAACCCTAAACCTAACCCTAACCCTAAACCTAACCTTAACCCTAACCCTAACCCTAACCGTAACCCTAACACTCACCCTAACCCTATGCCTAATCGCTAACCCTAACCATAACCATAACCCAAACACTCACACCAAAACCCTAACCCTAATCATAACACAAAACCTCACCGTAACCCTAACCCTAACCCTAGCTCTAATCCTAACCTTCTAGCCCTGACCCTAACCCTAATCCTAACCCTAA